>NW_009923154.1:95775-103912 GCF_000696875.1 Nestor notabilis
CTCCTTGAGGATCATTGTGAAGGCAAAGCATGGGGGGCTTGGGGAGGAAGAAGGAGGTGATGTCGTCTCTGGCCTTGTGCGTGTTGTTACCTCTCCTTGTAGGGGTGGGAGGAACGTTCGTTTCTGGGACTGCCGACTTAAGTGTGAAAATTCCCCAGGGGGGGTGAAAACATTGGTTTTATCATTATTTTAAGTGTGAGAGAATGAATGGGTGGATGCTGGGAGCAGTATGGCAAACCACAAGGAGCTGTGACTCCTCGCAGCCCCCTCATGGGATGCTAATAGGGAGGAGAGCCCCACTGTCCCGTTTGAAAGAGAAGGGCCATGACCAATCGCTGTTAAATGTGGCAGTAATGCCTCTTGCTGTGGCCGCCGGATAAAAGGCAGAGGCAGCCTGAACTGTAAAGACATTTCATTTCCCTGGTAATGAGGGAGACACACTGTGGCAACGAAACCGAGGAGAGAGAAGCTGCGAGATGCTAATTTCTATTCCTGCTGCCACTGCTGCTTTGATCTGAAGCAAATGCCCGTTTTAAATTGCAAACGGATGCAAGTCAGATATCATCCAGCCAGTGGCTTACCGGCTTAATGAAGTGGGATGTAGCTTCTGCCCGGTAGTGTTAGGAGAGGCAGGCAATTCAGGGAGGAATTACTGAAGGTCTGAAGAGATGGGGAAGAAGGATGGGGAGGTTGCAGGGTAACTCTCCCCACCATCAGTGTGGCACAAAGTCCCCTGTTTTCTGTCCTTGGGAAGCCGTGCCTAGGCTAAGCCCCTAGAGAAAGCTATGAACATACTGCCCTGCTATTACACATCTATGTTTTAAGGCATGCTTCTTATGCAGGCAATGCAAGGTCATCCTGCTCTTTGGACTCGGAGTGTGAACATCAATTCGGTGTGTTCCCCAGGTAAGGCAAAGGTACAGGAGGTTAACTAGCCCGTTTTGTGCTATCATTTGGGCGTTTAATTGGCCTTGAGCAGGGCAAAATTTGTGACTCAACTGACAAGGCTGTTCTGGGGCAGACCCAGGGGCTCCTGGGAATGGGGCCACTGAGCCAGTGATCTGGGAGCCTGGTAACTCACGATGGACAGCCACATCTTCCCGAGACTCAAGATCTGGCCTGTTTTGAAGAATGAACGTCTAACGAGATATGTATTTATGTATTACATTCCTTACTAACACAAGGCTCTTGAGTCCTAGGATCAGGTCAGAGTTTGTTGTGTATCTTGTGTGGGTATTCAGAGGCTTGGATGGCTTTGCAATCTGCTGCGTTAGACCACCCAGACGTGGGAAGGCTGAGGGACCTGCAGGCAGCTGGAAAGACTGGCCTCTCCACCAAGCAAGGCAGAAATGCTCTGGCTGTTGGAAAGGGCAGATGTGGCTCATAAACCTATTAGATTCTTTGAAGGAGTCAATGTGCGTCTGGGTGAGAAAAATCATGTGGATGTAGTCTGTGCAGAGCCAAAAGAGTCTCCACAATGTCCATCATCAAAGGATATTTTGGAAACCAAGTAACAATGGGATAAAGCTAGCAGAACTTTGCATGGATAAACTATTTGTTAAAAATACTTTACAAAGAAAGTAAACAGTTCTGACAGAAGAGGGAAGTCACCAGTGACGAGACCTGTGCTGCTCAATGAACACACAAATGGTCTGGAAAAGACGATGACTACTGAGCAAAGAAAGGTAAGATTAAGTTAGTCAAGGCATTAGGAACAAGGGCTGGCTCTGACAAAATATGCAGGGGTGTTATGAGGCTGACTGGGTAACGAAACAGCAGATGACATTCTATCAGCTGTAAGTGACTGTAAAGTGAGACATGGTGGTAAAATCTCAGTCTCCGCTTCACATATAAAATGATGGGCTCTGAGCTGATCATTATTGTTCAGAAGGAAGATCTTGATGTGAGAATAGCCAGGTGTAAGTAACATCTGCGTGATGTTCAAAGCAGCCAAGATAGCAAACGAGAAGCTGTGGGTTATCAGGAAATGCAGATCAAAATAGATTGCATCATTTTGCTGTGGGACACAGAAGCTCGCTGGTAGCAGCCTCAAAACAAAATGAATGAAGAGGAGCAGGGTTTTCACACAACACAAAGTTAAACTGGAAAGCAATTTGTTATGGGATATTGTGCTATAATTTTGTATTTTCCAGGAGGAAACAACAACGGAGGGAACCTACTGAGCACTGCTAACCATGAAGTAGGCATCCTGATAGTCCTTGAGCTATTAATTGGTGGGAGTTTGGGGAAGTAGAAGCTCTGCTTCTGTCTTCTTCTTTAAGCCTGTGCTTTTGGCCATTGCTTAAGCAAGGTGAGGAAATACATAGTCTGGCCATGTAGACTACTTCTTTTATTCATGTTTACTTTGTAAATTTTCTCTTCCTTTTATGGCCCCTAACAGGGTCCTTTCTCCACACACAGCTCCCCCCAAAATGCTTCTAAAAGTGTTAGAATCCTCTTTCAGTAGAGTAAATCATGTTAATCTATAGGCCACTAAGCAAGAAGTTGTTTTTGGATTATCCTTTCCATTTCTACAGCATCTTCTATTCAAGGACTTCACACCATCACAATAGTGTAGCTCAGAATTTTCTCTGCTTAAGAAATAATGGAACTTAGACACAGCGGTCTGTGGTGAAACAGGCAAAGAAATTAGAAATCTGCTTTTTCAGAAGCTCTCTAGAGAAGGAGACAGGAGGAAAGACTGACTCTAAAAGTGAGAATCAAAGAGAAAAATCTCTCTGCTGGACCCAAAATAAGTTTCCATAGAAACAGATTTTTCTGAGAGCGAATTGCTGCACTACGAAATGAAGATTGTGGATCTAATTCTGCAAAATATTTAAGCATGTTCTTTGCTTATCCCTATTGAGCTCAGGATGCAAGCATGTGATTTCCATGGAGGCTTATGCGCTTATTTGATGGAGGTAGAAATAAGGATAAGCTGTGTTGAATTGGGATCTGGGCTTCCCTGTGCTTCCGCGCTGCTGACAAACTTGCAGCTTGTTTTTTTATAACAGCACGTGTTGTTTTGCTGCTGGAAGTACAGACCCCAGCGCTTCCATCTGGGATTTCAGCACCAAGTTCCAGCAGACGCTTTCAGCTAATGGGAAGTGGAGTCAGCAGTGTTTACATTGCTGGGTGCTTTACTGTTTCCTTAATTAACTCTTTTTCTATTTACATGCAGATTTAAATTTACATGGGGTATTTATTCTGTAAATGAATGCCATGGTGATTATCAGATAATTAACTCGAGAATTGATGGCATAAGAGGTTGAGAGTTCTTCCTAATCTATCTTCTGTGCACCTCTGTTTGTGGCCCATAGACATATTAAAGGTGGGATAGTTTCTTAGTATCTTGCATGCTCATTGCTTTTACTGTGTGCTGGTAAATGATTGGTTTTAGTTTAAGCTATTTAAGGCTGGTTTGTGTATCTTTTTCTTCCCTCTGTTTATGACTTTATGCTCAGCCAAATGAATAGGACAAATAAGGTCTGACTCAGAGTTTCATTCCCATTTGCTATACTTGGAATAGATGAAGCTTTTGTGTAGCCAAGCTGGAGCTACTCTTCTTCACACAGACTTTCCATGTTCTTATTCCATCTTTATCTCACATTGGCTTTCAACTTTTTATTTGGGGAGATGTTTGTTTGTAGGCCCCCTCAAGCATTTCCCAGCAGCACTATAGACCCCCAAATAACGAATTTAAGCCTAGTGATGATAGCGCTTTGAGACTCTCTTCAGATGCTGAAGAACAAATAATCCTCATGGAAATTGTATTTAGTTTTCTTGTTCCCTCCCCTGAGCCCCTGTGCCTGTCCCAGCCAAAATAAACTCTTAAGGCATTTAAACAATACATCTTAACGTAATGTCCAACATGGAAACTATTGACTTGCTGTTGAGTCCGTATGAGCAATCTCCCCATCTTGCACGCACCGGGATGGTGACGGTCACTGATGTGAAGCTGGTGCTGGAGCCCAGCAGAGGGGCTGCAGGAGCCGAAACTATCCCCTAGCACTGCTGGGCTTTGGTTGTCCCTTACAGCTGGAAACTATTCTTTACCATAGTTTTCTCTGACAGGCAGATGGAAGACACATCTCCCCGAGATTCAGTGTTTCTGAGTGCTTGCCTTGCTCTGCAAGCATCCTCCCCTCCTCCTTGCTTTGGGACAGTCTTGTTTTGTCAGTGCCTGCCATGCTGTTGCCATCAAAAGCACATGCTAACAATTGCAGCAATTATGTCTCTCCTTTGGTGGTGGTTCTCCGCTCCAAGCTCTTCAAGGTGTGAGGAAAGGATGCTGTCAAAGGATATCACATGCCTCCAGTAAGACCATAAGGGGAGTTGTAGGTAGGTGCCTGATGAACAGTCTTTCTCCTCGGATGCTTTCAAACCCTGCAGGAGGCCCATGACCTCCTCGGTGTATGAAGTGTTGAGCAGATTTGAATGGGAAGAGCAACTTCTGTCACCCTTTTGCTGCTTCCTCTGATCCCATAGGCCCAGCAGCAGTGGCCGCCCTGCGCAGGAGATAACCCTACCCATTCCCCAGCTGGTCTTTGCCCAGGTCCCTCCGGGGAAGCATTCCAGGCCCATGGAACAAGCCGTGGTGCTGTACGCACCTTCCTGCATGCCGCAGGGAGAGCCGGGTGGGTACATCCCCACACAGGCCATCTCTGCCAGCCGCCCCAGCCAGGCACATTTCCCTTCCAAGCTTGCAAAGCCTGCTGTTTGCATGCCAAACTGAAGTCATGAGAATGAACAAAACAAATCTATTTTTAATACAGTGTAAGATCTCTTACTTTTGGCTATTTTTTTCATAATTGGTTCTGTTTTCTGCTAATGATCTGAGATTTAGCATCTATTCCTGTCTCAGAGCGTTACTTTGATAATGGGTGTTAAGGAAGATTAAGACTGCTGTTAGCAGTGGAGGCTGCAGGACATATGGGTGCTACAGACCTGTTAGTGATAGACAGAAAGTTGTTTTGAGGCACTGGGACAGATTGTCTGGGAATCCTGGCTTAGTAGCAATGAAAGGCTGATGAGGTAAGTAGTGCTGGGAAAATCCTGTTAGGGAAGGAAAAGAACAGACTGGAACTGAGTGATCACAGGATGCCTGGTAATGAATATGCAGTTTCTCTACAAAATTGAATTTACTTTTGGCAAAGAAATAGGATTCGTATTGCTCTGCCTATTGCACTTGCTTCATTAGCAGGCTTGTAAGGCACTCTGAACTTTCCAGCCTTTAGTAATGGATTAGGACTGAAAACTTGTTCTAAACCTTCAAGGCAGTTGGTTCAGGGTTTGGATCAGACAATTCCACCTCCATCTCATTTGCAGATGCCATGGAATGGGGTGAAGGATCTAGAACAGCATCCCCAGATCTGGTCCCTGTTGATGTGATGGAGATTAGAAGCTCTAGTGCAGAAACATTCCTTGCTGAGCTACAAGGGAGCTGCTTACAAATTGGGGCAGGGCAGCGTGGGCAATAGAGATGTGCACACACATGTATGGTGAAACCTTTGGGTAACTACCAGCACCATGTCTAGTGCTGAGAGCTGCCCTATAGCTGGGATCTATGTTTCCATGTTGGCTCCGTTTTGCAGCACTCTTCCTAAAGCACTTCTGTGGCACTTTGTGGTCAGTGGGTGTGTGTTGCCTGTTCCTCTACAATAGGTAGGTTAGCCATGGTTTATTTGGGGCAGGGTTAAGACTGATGATCTGTGTACTGCTGTGGGTATAAGAGTTGTGTAATCTCATGGTGGAGGGTGATTGCTACACAGCACAATGAGATGTATTAGGATAAATGACACAGAGGAGTCTGGATCCACCAACTGAATGGGTTTGTGGGAGGGATATCCAAAAGCCTTCAAATACATTCCTACAGCCTCTCCCACTCCCTTCACCCTTCTGATTAGAGGTGACAAACTCGCAGGCTTGTCTCCCTTTTATTCTCTGCTTTTTCAGGAGGAAACGGAAAGACCAGCAAGGGAATAAATCCTTCTGCAGAAGAAAAGAAGCAACGATAGGTCTGCAAGCAGAGACAATGCTTCACTGTCAAGGGCAGCACATGCTGTCTGGAAATGGCACAGCCTCGTAAGAAGCAAGGGAGGGAGCCCTGGGAGGGATGGCTGGAGGCAGTGTCCCTGGGGGGCTGCACAGGGGCCAGGAGGTGCAAAGACCTGGAGGGAGGCTGGGATCTGGAGGTGGGACAGGTCTCATAGGAGCATAGAACAGCCCCGGCTGGAAGGAACCTCAAAAGATCATCTGGCCCAGCCTTCATGGGGAAAAAGCCTAGATGGGATTATCTGGCACCCTGTCCCATCACATCTTGAAAATATCCAGCGATGGGGACTCCACTGCATCCCTGGGGAGGGTGTACCAGTGACTGGTTGTTCTCACTGTAAAAAACTGCTTACTTTTTACAGTAAGGTAAAATCTCTCCTGGTGCAACTTGTACCCATTGCCCCTTCTCCCCTCCATGTGCCTCCTTGTGAAGAGAGAGCCTGTGTCTAATCTGTAGCCACCCTTTAGGTATCAGAGAACTGTGATGAGGTTTCCCTCCAAGCCTTCCACAGGGAAAAAAGACTTAACTCCTTCAGTCTTTTCTGGCAGGACAGGCTCTTCAGCCCTTTGATCATCTTTGTGGCCCTCCTTTGGACCGCTCTGATCTGTTCATGTCTTTTTGGAATTGTGGGGCCCAGTATGCCAGGTATGACCTGACAAGCACTCAGAGTGGGATGATCACATGTCTGTCTCTGCTAGTAGTGTCCCTGTGGATGCAGCCCGGGATCCGTTTTGCTGTAGTGGTCCACTGCTGACTCATGTTCAGCTTGTCCACCAGGACCCCCTGGTCTTTGGGTCCCTTCATGCAACCAAAGCCAGGAGAGCCCTATGGAACAGATGGTGTGTCTTCAGGGTCTGTGTTTCTGAATGGGATGCTGCAGTGCCTTGCCATCCCTCCAGGGAGACGGGAAGCAGCTACCAGGCATGGGTGGCAGGGGATATTTGCATGCTGAGGGTGGACAAAGTAATGGCAATGTTGGTCAGGAAGTCCTTGATGCAACAGGAACTCCAAGGTGCTGTGACGTGTGCCCCCCACATTGCTGCAGGGAAGCAGCTTCTCCGTTCTTGTGGGAACTGCTGAGGCCTGGAGCTGGGGCAGACCAACAGCATCTGTGCTGTGGTTTCTGCCATGCAGATCTGCTGCTCACCATGGGAGGCTCTGGGTGTACAAATCTTCCAGGCAAGGCTCCATCCAGCTGGCACAGGCATTTGGAAAGTATTTTCCTGATGCTTATGTGGAAACTGCTTATGTCTGTTTCTGTAAAATGTCATTTTTCTTTTCAAAATCCGCATCTACATCTCTGAGTTGCAGCACTGACCCTCAGCATCCGGAGTCTCCATATGGAACCACCACTCCCCTGCCTGCCTGGCCATTTCTTAGCTTTCCATGCATTGTGGGAGCAAGCTAAACAAGAGCCTTCCTGTTTCACTTGCTGTAACTCAGCACTCTGTCAGCCACAGAATTTTGGTAAAAATTCTGAACCTCTGTGAAAATCTAGGAGCTGCACGAGCTACGGACTCAGCAAGGTGAGCAACATCTGCCAGTAGATGAATCTGGTCAGCAAGACAACCTGGAAAGTTAGAAGGGCCATGTAGAGCTATTGTAATATGGGCATGTCCCATAGCATCCATCAGGTTGTGGTCGAATGGGAAGCCATCCTTCTGCACACAGAAGGAGAGACCATCGCGGGCACATATCGTATGGTAGAATGCTTGGAGTCTTCAGCTAAATTTTGTGCAGTTCAACCTGCCCCATCCTCCCCACAAAGAGGTACGATAGTGGTCAAGGAGGAGTGCCAGGCTTTCCCCTGAAGGCCATGAACTGTTACCAGCTCCGTTGGTTGTTGAATCCTGCCTTTTCCTTTGAAATCTGACTCTGGGCTAGGAAGAGCCTCTGTTTTTGAATCCCGTTCAGGAGGAACTGAGGAAGGGTGGCTTGGAGACCTGTAGCACTGGTTCCGGGGCCATGACCCACAGAGCAGTAAGGAGTGATCCAAGTAAGTGAGGGTAGCAAAGTACAGCCAACGACTTCCGTGCAGAGCCAATGGCTCGGTTGCTGGCGGTGTGACTCGCAGCCACCCCT
>NW_009923154.1:103943-112201 GCF_000696875.1 Nestor notabilis
CAGCTTTTCCTACCCACATACCAGGCCACACATGACACTTCTCTTCATCACCTCTTTACAGAGGGTTGGTGGCTTGTGGGTCTTCATTAGCCCTCCCTGCACATCATAGAATGGTTTGGGTAGGAAAGGACCTTAAGATCATCCAGTTCCAACCTATGTGACATGGGCAGGGACACCTCATCCTAGACCATGTTGCCCAAGGCTCTGCCCAACCTGGCCTTGAACACTGCCAGGGATGGAGCATTCACCATTTCTTTTGGCAACCTGTTCCTCACCACCCTCGCTGTAAAGAACTTCTTCCTTATATCTAATCTGAACTTCCCCTGCTTTAAGTTAAACCCATCACCCCTTGTCCTGTCGCTACAGTCCCTGATGAAGAGTCCCTGCCCAGCATCATTGTAGCCCCCTTCAGACACTGGAAGCTGCTCTGAGGTCTCCACACAGCTTCTCTTCTCCAGGCTGAACAGCCCCAACGTTCTCAGTATGTCTTCATAAGGGAGGTGCTCCAACTCCCTTATCACCCTTGTGGCCTCCTCTGGACTTGCTCCTGACGGGGACCCATGAGGGACCTTTTGTGCTGGGATGGTGTCAGAGAACACCTTGCTCACCCCTCTTCAGCTCCTTTCAGGGTGGTGCAGGAGAGCGAGAGGCCCTGGTTAGGTGCTGTGTGACCATTAATCACATTGCACGGCTGCTCCCAGTGTCCTGGAGGGAATGGGGGGCAGGTGAGGCAATGTGGCGGGACGGGATATGTGCGACTCCTGACCTGGAGGCAGGAAGGATGCCACAGTGTTTTGGCTGGCCTCAGTCAGGACAGAGATTTTCACCTGAATATCTCGTGTTGGGTCTGAATAACGTTGCTATGATGAAGACGTCAAGATGGAGAAACTCCAGCCCTCAGCTTAGAGTGAACTACAGTGGATAATTATCTTCCCAGCTAAAAGCACATGTCTTTTTGTTCATGATAGGGCTTGTCTGGCTCTAACTTTCAGTCACTGGTTCATCTTTTACCTTTCTCCACTGAATTATTAAAGACTCTTGTGAAGGTACTTGCTTAAAGCATCTCATAAATGTTTTTGGACAACCCAGGCTAAGCTCATCATGCCCTTCACTGGACAGCATTTTTTCCAGTCTTAGAAGATCAAAATGGATCTAAGCATGCAGAAGCCTAGAGGTGTAAAAGCATTGATTTTCCAAGTTACCCACACCGGGAGGTCTGCTTAAATATTTGAGTATTGAATCACCTGTACTTAAAAGAGAGCAATTAAGGAAACTAAAGGTGTTTTTAAAGGGCTAAATAATTCCTTCACATCAGTTTCCTACTACAAAGGTGGCTCTCGAAGTGCTTATGCAGACTTTTTTCTGGACCAAGATGAGATAGCATCAGAGACTGAGAGAGGAGGAGCTGAAGCAACCAGACTGTATAAGTATCAGTAAGCTGCCAGGTCACAGTGGTTTTCAGCTAAGAGGTCTGGGAGAACATAAGGATTAAAGGGCTACATTTCTAAAAGAAATAATTCTTGTCTTGTTGAAGAAACCCTCTCCCCTCCCCCCCCCCAAATCACCCCAAAAACAACAAAAAAAACACCCACCAACCACCAAAAAAACCCACACCAACAAACCCCACCAACCCCCCAAAACAAAACAACAAAAAACCAAACCCCAAAAAACCCACCCAACCAGCCAAAAAAGCCACCCCCACCCAAAGCAGGAGAAAAGCAGTGTTTGGTAAGGATGGAGAACGGTGTAGTCTCATTTTTAACGGCTCTTGGGATGATGTGAAGAATTACAGGCCTGTTTGACATGCATGCAAATGAATGCAATACCTAGCAAATTAGGAGAATTGGCTGTGAAGCTTACATGGTAAGATTGCTTGGAGGTGCAACCTGCAGAGATTCTGTGAAAGGAAACCACGTTCCCTGAACTCTTGCAAGTCTTTGAACAAACCAGTGAGTTAGCTGAGAAAGAACAACTGTCTGACAGCATTCACTTGGCTTTTTCAGCAGGCTTTTCGCAGGGGCATGTTCAAGATGTGGCTGCAGACATCCAGCTGACCGTGGAGGAAGTGTCTCATTGCCATGGCTTCAATGCCAGCTCAGAGGTGGTGTGGGGGTAAGGTGTAAATGCAGCGCCTTGATCGGCCACGGGACGGTAACCTCTGGGGATAGAGGGAAATGTGCCACAGCTGCAGTGGAGTTTAGGTCATTTGGAAAGGAGGAGGAGAGGTGAGTGGAAGACCTGAAGGCGGAAGCAGTGGATTTGCTTGGAGGGTAGAAAGAAAAGGGGTTGACAGAAAGGGGTACCTGTGCCAAGGGAGAGGTACTGAGAGGTGAAAGTCATCGCCTGCTCAGCATTGTGTGCTTATGTCCCTGATACTGAAGGACACCAGCGGGTTGGCAGCAAGGACAAAGCTGCTCTGCTGGGCAGTTTCTGGGATATGTTAGACCAGTCCCAGAGAAAAATGGAAAGAAATCCACAGTAGGTGATGATCTGAAAAGGGAGTACGTAGGGAGAGGACCCCTTCTTGGTAAGATCCAAGTCGATAACCTCCAGGCAGAAGGACTGGGCTCTTGGTGAGCCACTGAAGCACGTCTGATCAATAACTCAAATTCCCGACTTGCACATTAGCAGAGTCAATTATCAGCTCTGCTCTCTGCTTCCTTGATTATTATTTCAGCATGCAGCAGCTGCTTCACAAGCGTTATGGCCCATCACACTCTGAAGGGACTGAGTTAAATGCAGATTATTGACCGATGAGGCCATAAGAATGTACTGTGAAATATAGAGTCATGTTCACCCATAAATCCCTGGTGAGAGTGCTTTTTAAAGAAATTCCTCTTGTGGTGGGAGTGCTCTGGGTCACTGTCAAGGCCCTGATGAACTATGTTTTTTCTACCTGATTCCTGCAATGTCCTCTGGCGTTGTTGTCTCTCTTGGCATTGCATCTTCACATGAGTGAGTGGTTCTTCCTCCCTCAGGCTGCTCATCAGGACCCTTGGGCTTCACCAGGGATCCTTGGGTTGATTCTGCACATGGGCAAGGCAGATTGTATTTAGTGTTTTTGCTCTGGGTTTTCTGCTGCTCCCAAGCTTTTCATGTTCTTCAGGTTTGGTTGTGGGCTTACAGTCTGAAGCTGCCTAAATTCTGTCAAGCTTGAGCAGGCTGAGCTGTTTGAACACCAGGTAATGACAGCTTTCCCTCCTCTGCCAGTCTGATATACTGCTGCCTGCCAGCCACGTGGTTCATGGAAGCAGGCTGAAGTGCCTGGGTCATTTTTCTTCACAAATCTCCTCAGCTTCAGGATTCAAACCTATTTCAAGGGAAGGGGTGCACGTCGTTATTGTTACGAATTGTGAATGCTGTGCACCTGCACTGAAAATCCCTCTCTCTTTAAGATGCTGGTAGCTAGGCCAACAGTAATGAGGTGCTCATCAGCTTGTTAGCTCAGTGGTGCCCTTTGTCTGAAACCTTAGAGGAGCCTGGGCTCATCCCAGGCAGGTTACTGGTACATTGCAAGCATAGCACACACTGAGAGCTTGTGTATAAATACATGTGTCCCTCTCCTGCTCTGGCAGGTAGGCATCAGAGGGGATCACTGGTTTTGATCACTGCCCCCAAGCTGGGAGACCTGGTGTTTTAGCCCAAGCAGTGAAGTTTTGTGCCCTTGAAGCTGGGTCTCTGCTGCTGGCAGCCAACTGATGCTTCTAAGGATTTCTTGATCTGCTCCTCCCTGGGGTGCTCCCCTTCTAAGGACGGGAGAGGATTTCACATACTTGAGCTGGAGCCCTAAGAAATGGCTGATCTAGAGCTTGAGGCATTGCAGAAGTTTTTGTTTTTCTTTTTAATATAGTTTTGATGTGACTCTAGGATGTTTTTTTCCTAAGCTTTTCCAAGTGTAGCAACCTGGCCATGGTTCTGTTCTCAATGCTGGAGCAACCGAGAAGCTTGGAGCCAGGCCTTCATGAGTTCCCAGGGAGGCCTGAATGCACTGGTCTGGTGCCAGCAGGCAAAGGGGGGTCCTGCTGGTCACAACCTCTGGGACCTGGTGCTGAGTCCCAGCTACTGCAGCGTCTTCACATCACGCAGATAAAAGCACTGCAAGAAGCAAGGGGACAGAGACCTCTCCCCTCTGTGGCAGAGATACTATGGCAACTTTGCAGACATTTCTTGGGAATAAGAAGAATAAGCTTTCTGTTGCCTTCTGTCCTGGTGTTTACTGCTGATGCCTCACTGATGTGTGCTGGGGAGCAGAGCTGGCCAGAGGAGTAACCAGAGTTGCTTTATATCATGGGTGGTAGAAGAGGAAGGGATGTGCTGCCCTGTGGGGTAACAGTTTCATGAGAGTCAAGGCAGGATGGCCAGGGACCAGGGAAGTGGGAGCCCAGTGCCCAGCCTTGCTTCTCACCCTGGGGAGGGTGTTCTGTTCTCAGCAATGCCCATGTCCAGATCTGGTCTTTTTACTGTCATGGGGGAAGGAGATGATGCTGTGAGGGCAGCCAACAAAGGTACCAAGGAGGCTAAGTATGAGATCACCCTGGGAACAGCAGCACGAGGGGAGCACTAGAGCTTGTGACTTTTCCAAAGGTGTCTTATGTTAGGGGTAATGCCAGGTGGTCTTTCCCTGCTGTGGGCAAGGGCACCCAGCACAGGCACATAGATACTCCAGGGTGCATTTGTGCTGTTAGTCTGATGCAGCTTGCCGTTCCTATTGCAGGGAAAATTCTTACCTCAAACGTACACAAAGATTGATGGGCTAGACCTATAGTGGTCACCTGGTAAAAGTTGATGAGTACATGTCAGTTGTACACCAGTTTGTACAGTGGTCTTCAGGTTGAGTCCTCCCACAGCTTCCCAGATGAATCTCACCCGTCCTTTTGGACATGTCCTTGGCTTCAGCCTTGGGCAATTACCTGAATAGCAAGGCAAGAATGGAATTACATGTTGTTACATTGGCTCTTCCAGGGATGCAGGTTAGGCTCCCATAGCCCTAACTGCATCCTTTGATGTCTGAGTGATGTGAAAAAGCTTCAGTTTTTTGAGAGGAGGAGGCTGGTAGGGAATACAAACAAGGTTTGCCAGACTACAGGGGGAGTGAACAGGGAGCTGTTGTCCACCCAGCTCCACAGCACAGCCACTGTGCAACACCCACTGAGACTCCTACACCTCTTTGGAAAAGGCTCCAAGAGGAAGCACATCTTCATGCAGCAGGTCCTGGGCACTTGGCCCACGCTGTCCCACGGAGGCAGGCAGCACTGGCAGGATCATGCAGGGTAAGGGACATTCAAGGGCAGCAGGCTCAGGATTAGGGCACTTTAAGGGATGGGAAGTGTGCTCTCACACCCTTGACTCCGCAATGATGGGTGCTGTGGGAGGATGGTGGCACGCACCCGAGTAGTGGTTGAGCCTGTGTGTTCTCTCCCATGGTCACAGCAGGAGTCCAGGCTGCACAACCCATCAGTGTGTTCTGAACAGGCGTTTCCTAGGTGTCTAATCCCAAGAATTAAAGCCTTGAGAGAAATCTCCCTCTCTCTGAGCAAAACTGAGGATTTGGAGTCTGAGAGGTAATACTGACAGAGGGAATTATCAGGAGGTTAAACAGGTGAAATCACACTGCTGTCCTCAATTCTTCTGCTCCAGAGTGCTCTGCTGTGGCAGCGTTCAAACTCGAGCATGTCCTGCTGGGTGATGTCTCATCTTTCCTTGCTGCAGCACAGAGGTTGTGGTTTGTGGCTGAGGGCCCCACTGGTGGCAGTGACCCAGCAACAACCAAACAAGCTGAAGCCTCTGATTAAAATGCTCCTGTGGGGATGACACGCTTAATCGTGCCCCAGAGAGCCGTAACTGCCTGGTGGCAGCCAAGCAAAGGCCAGTGTGCCAACAGGGTCTCAATCCTTTATCTGCTCACCTATATTTGTGGAAATACAGAATGTAAGTCAAGGAGACTTTAATATAGCTGAGATTGCTATGCTCTCAATCAAATATCATTGCAACTCGAAGAGAGGGCAGTGAGTATATACCCATGAGGATGGGGAAAATGATCTATTAAGCCTCTTTAAATGCAGCAACCCACCTGTAAATTGGCTGGAGCAAGGCTTGATACAGGAGTGCTTTTGATGCTGGCAGCTGCAGGATGGCTACTGATACCTGGCAGCACTGCTGGGTTGCACAACCAGACCCCTGCCAGACAGGCTAGTGATTGCAGTGACACACACATGTAGGCTGCATGAAAGGATGCTTCAGCTGCCAAGCACTTGATTAGATGTGTCAGCCGGGAGGTGCTGGAGGTGAAGGAGAAACCCCCACAACGGGGCAGAGAGTCCTGGCAGACAGAGGCACCATTGGTCCAACCTCAGCAGAGAGACATGGATGTTTATAAAGAAAGGCTGCAATCCTCAAATACGTAGGAAAGATTTATACAGGCTTCTGCCTGTAGGTTGCAAGGCAGAGGTAAGGTGTCCACATCCTGAGGACATGGCTGGGGGCGCTGGGCACACAGAGTTGGGCTGCGTGCTGGAGAAGGAGGTTGGAATGGTGCTGCTTGGGGAATGTGTACAGGGAGGAGAGACTGGCACAGCTCATATGTGTATAAGATTTGGGCCTATGTGCTCTCTGGCATTCAGGTAGCAACAGCAGCTTGGGGGTCAGACTGGGAAAGGCCTCCAAGAAGCAAGCCATGGGAAAAACCCTCAGAGTAGACAGAAGGGTTTGGTGATGCAGTGCCCTGTATGAGCATCTGCACTGGAGGGAGGGTGAGGGCTCTTGCTGGGGGAGAGCAAAGCTGAGCAGGCAGCTCTCTGCAGGGCAACTTCCACATTCAGGCTCGAGCACCAAGTTCCCTCCTGGGATGCTGGGCTGTTAGTCCCAGCCCTGCTTTCCAGAGGGGCTCTGCTCGCTCAGCTCTCCCATGCTCCATGTTGCAGTGACATGCCTGGAACAGTGGTGTCATGGTTTTAAATAACATGTGGGTGAGCTCAGCGGTTGGGCGTAGATGAGAAACGGGTGGGCTCTGCTCTGTAATTTGACAGATGACTTGTTGAGCTGTGACTGCATCAACACCAGCTGGGAGAACCAAAGCCCATGTGGTCAGCAGTTTTCTGTCCTTGCTGTGTGGCTCCTTGGGGATGCCTGCCCTGCTCTTTGGGGTCTGAGTCTGCTGGCAGTCCTGCTGACACAAGTGTCCTCCACTGGAAAGCACTGTGGGATGTGTGCATTTCTGCATTTCCACACTTTCCAGTGTGGAAAACACACTGGAAAGCACAAGTGGATGAAAACCTTTGGCTTAGAGGGGAAATGCCCAGTGCTTGCTGTGTGGCACGGACCCACCCTCAGTGCAGGACGGACCCCATGTTCTTGGTGACATTGATGTATTTTTACTTAGAAGGCCCATCCTGGTCAAGCAGACTCTTTTCTTTTGTCCTATGCACTGCTTTCCCCCAGGGCACTGCTGCCCTTTGAGCAGTTCCCCAGCCCACAGGCCCTGTGAGGAAGAGGATGGTGATGGTTCTGCTGCCTGCTCCTCTGCCCACTTGCCCATCTCTATACCTTGGGCTGCTGTTTTCCAGGCCAGCCCAGCAGTGCTGGCTATTGAGCTACCCCCTCGGATTGCTGCTGAAACACCTCGGTGTGGCTTCCCAGGCAGCTGGTCCTTGAGATGACGCAGCCTCCTGCATCTTCACCAGCCTTTGGCACAGTTCTGCTTGGAGAGAGGTTTGGGAGGGGATTGTGCATCCGTGGTGTCCTGGGTTCAGCTACAGGGCCCAGAGAGCCCTGTGGTCAGAAGGAAGGGCCCCTTCTCCTCATTTCTAAGTGCAGGGGAAAGTCTCCCAAGTGGCTGAACCACAATCAGCACTGCAACTGCCCGCTCCTGCTGTGGTGCTCCTCTGCTGGCATTCGACATGGAAATGGTCCTGATTTATTCTGGAATAATAAGATGAAATGGCGCAAAGGAAAATTTTACACTGAGGATCAAGATAAATTGCCCAGAGCAAAGTCAGCCAAGGGAAGGGAGGGGAGGGGAACTCCACTGCTCTGGTCACTGCGAGGACCAAACATCGCTCTGGAAAACAGAACGTCGGAAACAACGCGGTGCTGGCCAAGGAGCACCGGCTGAGCCAGGAGGGGTGGGAGCTGACCTTCTCACAGCCCCTAGGGTTTTAGTAGCGATTGATGGATGAAGTACCTTCCAAACTCCGCATCCCTGCGTGCCCCCCATGCACCCCGCCGCCAGCCGAGAGCGGGGATGCAGGCGGCAGCTTCCG
>NW_009923154.1:112232-122526 GCF_000696875.1 Nestor notabilis
GGGAGCCGGGGCCGAGCTCCCGGAGGGTTTCTGACAGTCTGGCACCATCTGCTGGGGTTTCCTGGGAAATAAAGGGGGTTCTGGGGAGGCGGCTGTGCCCCGGTGGCTGGGAACAGCGAGCAGCAGCGCTTCCCGGGGGCTGGTCTCCATGCTGGCTCTGCCGGGGAGGCAGAGATCACCCTCTCCTTCTCCTGGCCACTGCTTTGCTGTCAATGTGTCCTTGGTAGCACAGCACAGTGGCAAAGATTGCCCATCTTTACAGACCCAGGGCCAGCTTTCGGCTCTGGTTACCTGGTGGTGACTACCATGGGCCAGCCACACACAGCCCCATTGCTTTGGAGAAGGGTGTCTGCCTTTTCTTGGGCATGGCAGGGTTCCAGCTCGGCTGCTCCTTTCTGATTTTGTCCACAGCTCCTGGACGAAGCTCTGCCTTGTGCTGGCCCCTGCTTAATGCAAGCAATAGGCAAGAGACATCCCAGATTCACGTGTGCTTGTCCTTGTTAGGGGCTCCAGCAGAGGAGGAAGGGAGGGAGATGGAGAAAGGCAGAAATCTGCCTCCAGCAAGAAGGTCTGCACAAATGGACTGGCTTATAAATGAATTTATAAGTTGAAATTGGCCTATAATGAGAAAGTTACTGAGAAAAAAGAACTGTGCACTGCAAACCACTTAGGAATCTGACATCTCGGTGCATTAACGCAAAGCCAGAGGGGAAATTCTGTGAGCAAAGGCATCACAGTTTGCTGGCATGGTGATGGGCAAGCTAAGGCCAGTGATGTTGCCTACCCCACAGTCCTTCAATGGCCCCGGGTGCCTTCCCCTCCTCTGATAAAATTGCAAGAGCATTGAGCTCTTGAAATTGCCACTAAATGCCATCATTAGAAACAGTTTTATTTCAAGGCAGCTTTTACTAGTAATGGTTCTAGAGTTAGTTCTCTGGAGAAATATGGTAGTTTTGAGGTTTTGATTTCTAAAAATAAAGCAGCTTCCCAAGCTCACTGCTGTGGTTGGGCTTTGTGCTTACAGGCTTCTGTCAACAGCTTGCTCAATGAATGAAGATGTGAGGGAAGAAAAGCTTTTCAACGAGGAGGCAGTGTGCTTCCCTGGGCTGGAATGGTAAACAAGACGTAAGCAGTGATTGAAAATATGATATCCTTCTCTTGGTACTCCCTTACACATGCAGAATCTATTTCTCTTTTGAATTCCTTGAAACCACTGGAGAAGTTGATGTGCTTCCATGCATATAACCTGTGGGTTATCTGTTTGGGGAGCACGTAAAGATTCAGGCTTGTCTGAGTTATGTACAGCTGCAGGTGTGGGGAAAGTTCAGCCTATAATTGTCCTTCTCCTAACAGTAATCTAACCCCCAAAGCTGTTGTCTCTGATTTCATCTTCCCCCAGTAGTGAACCTGCACCCTAGTACTACCTTTCTGAGGTGCAGGGAATAAGCATTTCTTTCCTTTGAGTCTGAAATGTTGTCAGGTACCATCCCTAGCTGTGAACACGAGGTGTTCACGCTGCCCTGTCACCAGCTGTGCCTCACTCCAGTGGCTACAGCCAAGGATACAAGTGATGGAGACCAAGCAAGCTCACCAGGAGGGTCTGTGATTCCCCTATGTCTCCCCACTGCCTCGTCCCATGGTAAATCCACTCTCAGCATGAGGGAAAGCCACGTTTCACTTGAAAAGCTCAGCAAACCTGGCCCCTTCCTAGCCTGGCATGCTACCAGCACAGCTGGCGGCCTGTTCTCCTTGCCAGGGCAGAGCTGCTTCTCCTCGCAGGGCTGCTGCCGCTGCGAAACTGCTGCCTTTCCCACAGTCTGACCTGGTGTTTCTTTTCCCGTGTTGGGAATGTATTAGCATATTTTCTCTCCTTACTGTCACATGTGACTATAAAATATGCTCTCAAGCAATTGGCCAGGGAGCTTCCAGAGATTACTAATAGAGAAAGTCAGCATATACGTAAAGAAAACCAGCCTCAATATTTTGCTGGCATTGCTCAAAGCTGAAAGGCTTCCTCTGCAACAGGGAAGGAAAGTCTTAGGCAATGGGAAGAAAAACCACACCAGGAAGAAGAGCCGGGAGGTACAGCAGCCTGTGAGGATCCAGCACAGCTCCTGTGTGCAAGAGGCACTGCGTGCTCTCACTTCCCAGCACCCCAGCGCTCTCTGGCACTTCTCGTGTCCCTCCACAGCACCAGGCTCACAGGGCAGCAGCAAACCTCCTGATACATCTTCTGGGGCCCATTTCCCCAGGGGGTACAGAGTACAGACAGAGATCAGCTTTCTGGAGTCATTTGTAAATGAGTTCTCCCATCAGAATAGGTTCTCCAGCTCATGCGGGATAAAAGGGGACCTGAAGGATGTTGGATGCATTGACCCAAAAATGCACATCAAAGAGGATGCATTTGGTAACAGCCAGAAACCCAATAGAAATGTCTTTGTGGACACAAAGCTCCTGTGGATAGATATGAACAAGCAAATTTCTCTGGCTATTACCTCTCCTGGGAATATCTGAGATAACACTGAGGCATGATTTCTCCTTTTTCCTAGAAGTGCAGCACATCTGTGTTTTCTGTTGTGGTCAATTAGAGCTATGGGAGATCAGAGGCTGATGAAAAATGAGTGCCTTGCTATTGTCTTCCCTCCTGAAGCAGTGATTCTTTGATTTCTGGTTTATAGTAAAGCACTCAGTTCAGAGTCACATGAGGAGCTCTTATCTGCCCCTTTCTTTACCCCAGGGCAAGGAGGCAACTGGCTTCCTGAAGGAAGACAAAAGGATGGCAGCTGGTTTGGTTGGCCTCGTTTCCTCCACCCCATTCGCTATGCATCAGCATGTCCTAGAGGGCATGATTCTGTAGTTGCTGGGACTTGTTTGCCCCGTGGGTGCTTGTCTCTTGCCTCCTGCTCTCTTAGCTTCTGCAGATGGAACTGGAGGCCCACAGCCTCACAGGACACACTGGTGCAGGATGCACTAGTGCTGCACTGGTATTTCCACAGGGGGGTTTGTACAGGAGCTAATGCCCAGGCTTGTTTCAGCAGCTTGTTAAATGGCTTGACCCCAGGAGTGCTGCTGTGTCTCTCCTGGCTATTCTTACAAAGGCTGCCTGCCTCTCTTGCAAGGCTTGTTAGTGCTGAGGCAGGGAGGGATGTGACTCTGCTCTCTGTGATACAGCTGCACAGCTCCAATCCACCTCCTGCTCTGGGGTGCAGCAGCACCCAGAAGAGCACAAACCTCCTCCTCCCCACAAACACGAAGGACCAAGCAGCGCAGCTTATGCTGCATCCTCCCACTCCCTGTGCTGAGGCTGTGGTGTGTTTGTCACTGGGGGAGAGCCAGCCAGCTGCTTGCTGTATGACAGCTCCTGGCTGCCATCCCAAAGTGTTTTGCTGCTTTCTGTCATCTCCCAGCAGACAGATGAGTGAGATTATTTGGCTGAAGGAGGTTTTTCCCAGCACTGGCCTCTCTGGTGGCAGCCTTAGAAAGGGGTCATCCATTTGGCTGTGAAAGAAAGGCACCACCTACCCTAGCGCTGATACATGCAACAGGGCAGTTGCATCAATCTCTGGAATTCCACCAAAATGGGAGAGGCCCCTGGGCTCATGCCAAGTTGGGGGTTGCCACCTCTCTGCTCAAGGACACATGGGGTGCACACTTAGGGCTTGTTGCTCTGCCTTGTCCAGACGGGCAGGAGGTCTCCTGCAGGCAGCGGGAGTCCCTGGCAACCAGGAGCAGATGGGATGCAGGACTTCTGGGGTCCCGGGGAGAGGCAGGTCCCCTGCTGCCATGTGGGTGAGCAAGTCACTTGGAGGTTGCTCAAACTTTGGCAGAAAAGGGGTCTCTGACATGCCAGAGTCAATGGTGGGGGGGCTGAACACTCACAAAGCATTTCTGAGAAGTTCTTCTGCTGGGTGCTGTGCAAGGAAAAAGTTTGGAGGATGGATAAGAGGTCTGGCTTCAGCTAGAGCCATGTATGGAAAGGTGGAGCTGTGTCAGCTACACTTAAACGCAAGAGACAGAAGAGTTTGTGTGGTTTGGGGGCATTTTAGGCAGAATCTTTCCAATCTATCTGCAAGTTTAGTGACTGTGGCATTTGCAGGCACAGGGGGAGAGCAGAGCCCTTCAGCAGGGGCCATGCTCCTCTGTGCTGGCCCCTTGAAGCGTGCCTGCACCCCTCTCCTGGGAGAAAGGGGCCCCTGCAAGTCAAGAAAGAGCTGAGTACATCTGTGAGCCGTTGGTGGTGTCCAGCGGGGTCTCGGCTGCACCTCCTGCTGCTGCATGGGATGCCAGTAGGAAACTTAACTAATGATTCTGCCCATGAGCTGGCTTGTGTCCCCTCCACATCATGGCATGGGGGGGCTGCCAGGGCTCCAGGGCTTGGCACCTCTGTCCTGATGGAGGATGATACCAGCCTGTGACAAGCTGATCCAAATGGCCATAGACTGCATAGGTTTCAACACGTTTCTAATGCCTTGCAATACCCCCCTTCACCATGCTCTAGCCACAGCTGCCTGACAGGCTCCCCTCCTACAGATCCACAGAGATCCACCTCCTGTTTGCTCAAGGAACCCAAAGCATGTGAACAGAAGAAGCATCAGAATAGGGTTTTTTTTTGTTCTCAGATGCAAATGAAAAGCAGCAACACTATTAGTAGCTGGCAGCCTCTCTGCATCTAGCTGATGCTTGAGATGAGCATCCAGAGAGGGATGCTGGAGGCTGGATACCTGCTTGGCCCTGCTGCAGTCTGCTCCACTGCAGCTTTTCCCTTCCACCACTGCTCCACAGCTGGCACCCAGAAATGGCCATAAAATTAGATAAGGATGTGTTGTTTCTGTGCCTGGGGCAAGAGGCAGGGCCATTTCCAGGGAGCACATGGCACAGTCTGTCACACGTTGCTGTCTCCCTGTGCTGTACCAGCCACGTGTCAGCCTGGTTTCCCCGTGAATGACAGTGTTCAGACAGCAGAAATCCAGAGGAGGATTCCACGTGCTAGGAGGGAGCTTTCCAGGGCTTTTTATGTATGGTTTAAGGGCTGGTGCTGTTTGGTCAGGTAGCCTTTTACTCTCTGGAGATGTTGCTATCTCCTGGTGGCATGGTGACAGCATGGCTGAGCTGTGCTGTGATGCTGCACAGTGCTGTGATGGGGGGCAAGGGCAGTGCTTTGTGTTTGCTTCTGGCTCAAGTGTTCAATGCCAGGTTGGATGGGACTTTGACCAATCTGGACTAGTGGAAGGTGTCCCTGTGCCATGGCGGAGAGGTTGGAACTGGATGATCTTTAAGGTCTCTTCCAACCCAAATCATTCTGTGATTCTATGAAAAGCAGGAGAGCAGAGAAAACCTCAGCTCCTGTGAAATACTGGCTGCTCAAGGTTAGGTGGTTAGGTAGGTAGGGAAAAGGAACCCTGCCTCACCTGTGGGTGCTGGGTGTGGTGGTACCCCAGGCCCTCTTTTCAAAAACCCTAACCTCTCCAGCAGCTTTTAATCAATCAAATCGGTATTTGGGCTTGTAGTCTGACTAGGGGCTAATGGCTCCAAGCTGTGCTTGGGAGGTCCAGACTGCATATTAGAAAGCATTTCCTTACTAGAAGGTGGGGTTTGGTGCTGCAATAGTCTTTTTAGAGAGGTGGTTGATGTTCTGTCTTTGTCAGTGTTTAAGGGGCTGGCTGGCCTGCGTGCTGGCCATCTTGCATAGCATCCATCCTTCTCTGTGGGACAATGCTGGAGCTGGACCTGGTGCAGAAGCAGAGCTGTGATGAGGTAAATCATATGTGTGATGTTGTCTTTGTAGACTGTGTCCAGATGTTGGAGAACGTAGAGCTGGGGAGGATCTGGGGACTGCCTTGTCTGCCAAACCACAACAGGGACTATCCCACTGGGAAATAGCCAGATGGTGGGAAAGGGACATCTGCCAACTGGGCATTACACTGGTAGACCTAGAGCATGAAAAGTTTGGGGAAGGGATGGATGGAGTTAAAGGACAGCAGGGCTGCTGGCACCGCTTTTGGCTTGCTGGTGCTGGAGCTCATCCCCTCTTGGTTTCATTGACAGGCACTGTGCCTGCCAAATGCTTGCTGTGGCTGCCTGGAAAGGTGCCTTGCCCACTCCGGCAGGTCTGGAGTGGGGAGAACAATGCTCAAGGGAGAAAAAGAAAGCTTTAGCTGGTGAAGTGAGTCTGCTCTAAAAGAGGTTCTATTTGAATACTACAGAACACGTCTCAACAGGGTGAGGATGGGAAATGAGTTTTCTTACATTTGTCACTCAATATATAACAAATATTTATTACTGCCCTTCTGCTTAAGCAAATCATGGGATGCTCTAAATAGGGAAGTCAAAATACAGGCGAATTCCCTCCTTGTGCTAGATGGGGTGCTTGTTCAGCTCTAGCTGCTTATCCTCCTTATGTTGCTGTTTCTTCCCCATCTCTTTTCTTTTGGAGGAGACCAGAATTAGGGGTTGGGCTTATCGCAGCCCACCTTTGGGAATGATAGGTTCATAAGGAGAAGATTCTTTATGCTATACAAGGTTATCACATCTAACTAGCAAAAGAAGAAGCTTTAGTTCTTTCCATCTGTTGCTAGGGTGAGGTCTAGGAGAGCTGACAGCTTGAGGCGAGAAAGGTGTGAAGAGGAAGAGATGGCTTCTGGAGGGAGGAGTGGCCTTGAGCTTGTTATTAAACCCTAATGTACCCAGCACTTCACAAAATAAGAGGGTGTTCGTGCTGTGTTGTCAGGGATGAGGTTTGGAGGCTCTTGTAGTGCTGCTCCCAGGGGAGGAGGATCTCTGTGCTTCTCTTTGCCCTTGTCCTCTGCTGAGCCCCAGCAAAAGAACCCTCCAGCAGTGGAGGAAGGCTTCTTGTAACAATCCTTATCCACTGGGACGAGGACTAAGACACGATGCTCTCTGACTCGTTTACCACGCTCCACCAAACAGCCTTTGGTTGACAGTAATTTTCACTCACTGCAGTTTTGTGTTTGGAGAATTAATTGCTTTAATAAGGAGCTTAATTAGAAGTGCAAAAGTAGGATAAACAGCAGAAATGTTGGATAAGCGCTGAAGACCATTACCATAAAGAGAGATGCTGCCCTGCTGGTAGGAAGGGGTGTTAGGGCATTGCTATATCCTGCAGCCAGATTTCACACCTCACTGCTGCTGCTCCTAATGAAAGCCACAGAGCTGAGTGCAGTGGTGGGTACAGGGGGTCTGTGCCAAGTGGAGCTCTGGTGACATACTCTGTTTGAAAACAACATGCTTTCGCATCCCCTGTGGCCAAACAGCCCCAAAGCTTTCCTGACAGGCCTCCACGTGCTACCCCAAATTCTGTAATCCCCTGGGATGTCAGGACACCAGAACAAAGCAGGCTCTGCAGCCCTCCCCATTGCAGACTGTGGTGCAAGGAGATGCATTGCAGTGATACACCTTTGTCACCCTTTGCCTCCAGGCTGATTTTGCAGCCTGGTCGTTCCCACAGTGAAGATGAACGTTTCTGACTCCAGCTGAGTTAGAGAGCTTCAAGAACAAATGAACTCCAAGGCAGAAATAGGCTATTTTCCTTCTGCCCCCGAAGCAGCTATCAGCAAGCAAAAAACCCTTCAATTTTCGAGGCAACTGAATCAATTTGCAAATGCATGTCAAGTTCGACAAACAGTTTGGGCTTAAATAATGCGGGGTGGCTTTTTTCAATCTAAATGTTTTATTCCCACAGTTTCTAAACAAAACATTTCACTTTTTCATTTTGAAATGATATTCTGTTGTGAAATACGATTAAAAAAAGACAGGCAAAAGAGAGGCCCTGAAAATGAAGCAAATGGCACTGAATTTTTGTGTCTAAAAGCAAGGATTTAGCCAACCCACGGTGTTTATTTTTTTCCATGGTAGGTGTCAGCAAGCAAACTGGAAAATCTGCGTTTCTGGACAACATGATATTATTCTTTTTTTCCATCCCTAACAACAAGCTTGGGAATCCATTTTCAAAGGTCCATTTTCTAAGCAATCTCATCACTGCTGTCAAAATGATCTCTCTACTCTTACTTGTACCCAAACTGGACAGATGAAGAAGATTCGTGAAGTAGAGGTGCAATTCCTCTTCCTGTGTCAGCCAAGCTCTCTGATCTAAGCAAGAGGGATCTTTTTCTCCCCCTTGCTCTCAGGGCAGCTCACATTGAAGGTGGCACTGGTCACAAGACCGGTGCCATCACCTTGCTCTCCCATAGCACCTGAACTTCACAGGGCCCTTATTGACTAATTAAACCTTGCAATGATGCCTTGAGGTACACGTAGCATACACAGTGATTGCTTTCCCTGCTGCCAAAATCCTCATCTGTCAATGTACAGTCTTTTCTCTCTTTTCTTCTTTCGGCCTCCCTCTGCACTCAGGCTTTTACAGCCATTGCTGCCTGGCTCCTTTCTGCCACTGTGGGCAGATCAGCTGATGGCATATCTATCACATGTAGTCGGACAAACCACACTGGTGCAGATTATTTGGTCCCTAAGCATTGCTTGATTAACTTGGTTGGCTGGCACCATGGGGTTGTGTCACCAGTAGACAGAGGGAGCTGATGATGCAAGTTACTTTAGTAACTCTGGTGAACCTGGGGTAGCTCCTGCAGAAAAATCTCTTGATAAAACCCAGCCACCAGTGAGCTGATGTGCAGCTCTTTGAACCACTGGCTAACGTGTCCCAGCCCAAGAGGCAGCAGGGCTTTGCCTGGACAGCCTGCAGGTTTAACTGTAGCACACAGACAGTTCCAGTGGGACGTTGGCCGCTACCACGAAGCACTAGCTCTGCTTTACAGGGGAAGCAGCTTATGAAACTCTTCCCTGATTTCAGAATGAACAAAAGTCCTCCCCTTTTCTCAACATTTCCCTTGGAGGCTCCCTAACCAGTTGCAATGGTCTAATCCTTCACTATCAAGCACTTGCCACACAGCTCCTCTGCCTGGTATCGGCGGGTGTCTCATGCCTTGTGTGCTGCATGACTGCAAATGTCCTGTCCCACCCACAGAGCAGGGGGAAATGTCTTCTGTTACTAGCACTTAGCCAACGACACTGTCAGAAGAGGTCCCCGCATCTCCCACCCTCTGGGAGGCTGGTTGCGTATCTGTTTCTCCGTGGTCCTCGCAGCTGGTCCCGGCAAGCATCCCTGCCCATCTCCCGCAGTTAAGAGGCAGTGGTTTCTGCAGGCAGAGGAACTGTGGCCATGCAAATGCAGCTGCCAAGAGAGGGCGTTGAGGCACTGTCAGTGGCGAGGCTGAGGTGCTCCATGGGCAGCCCTGCCGGCACAGGCGCCGCTGGCCGCCGTGCTCCCAGCTGTGCCAGCACATGTGGCTGCTGGGTTTGCCTGTGATTTATGCTCTGTAGACACTGAAAGGGTCGGCGCTTTTGTGAAGGGATCAGCGGTGCTTTGCAGTGGAGGTGGCTGCACAGAGCTGTCTGCTGCAGCATCCCACCCGCGGGGGCTATGAGAGGACCCTCCCAGGAACCTGGTGCCTGAAATGATGAGGAAACATGCTCTGTTTCTCCATGCACCCCAAACATAAATGGATGCTCCATGCACGCGTATGTGGAGCAGGCTGCTGGTGGAAGAGCAGGAAGGGTGGTTGTCCACTCCCCACTGGCTTTCTAACCCTTTCAGGGAGAGAGTGCAGGAGTAGGTGTCTGCAGGGGCAGCAGACCCAGTATATAGGTTGATGATGACAGGGCAGAGTTGTCCTTGCCCTTCTGTCCTCCAGCCTCAGAGATGGGATGTCCATGTCCTAATCTGCCCTCTGTCTGTGGGATTGAATGCCCAAGCCAGCCCCTCACATGTAAAGGTGAGTCTCGCATGAGCTCCACCTGCACCTTCAAGGGTGAGGGCAGGGGCTGTCACCAGCCAAAGCACCCATCCACCTCCTAGTTTGTGTCAGCCACTCTGGTGTTGCTCCATAATAGTGCAGAACCAGTCAACTGCTCTTTAAGTGGCTACCTGCACCACTGAGATGAACAGCAACATTTAAGGAAATATATATGTTGTTTAAGGTGAAGCTAGGGTCAGGGTGTACCTCGGAGGAGAGTCTCAGCCAGAGCATGGAAAACATTTTGTGTTGATTTCTGAAATCTCTAACTGCCTTGTCCTTGAGAGCTGCTGTATTTGAAAGTGAACCTTCAAAAGTAGAAGAGGAGAAAATAAGGGCCGGGGTTTGCAACACCAACTCATTCTACATTCCCCAGAAAGCCACTGAGCTGGGGGGCTCTGTCAGTAGACCACAATAGGCCGTCCTACAGCACTATCATTTCAAATCCCAGAGTGAGGAATTTGTGT
>NW_009923154.1:122557-151148 GCF_000696875.1 Nestor notabilis
CTCATTCTTTGGATGTATGAATTTACTGGCTTGTAAACGGGTTTTGACCTGTGGCATGTACCCACAGTGGTGTGATGTCCCTTGTGTTGGAGTGACAGCATCTGAATGTACATTTGCCTGGTGAAAATTTACTGCTTTGATTTTTATTTTCTTCTGGCCTGGGCTTCACATTTTGGAGGCTGTGGGTGCCTGTGGGACAGAGGGAGAGAAATGTAGGCTAGATTAATGCAATGAGGAAGGAGTCAAAAACCAAGGCAGCTGTATTTGTTGCAAGGAAAATGGATGGAGACTGTGGAAAGTAATCACTGTTAGGAGCAAGAGAGTAATGGTATCCAATCAGGAGACAAGAAAAGAGTACATTTCGGAACAGTAACTGGTATCAGCTTCCTGTTAACTATAATAATAACTATATCCTGGAGTGATTGCTGAGTTCATTTAG
The DNA here is from genome assembly GCF_000696875.1 of Nestor notabilis. NCBI lineage: Eukaryota > Metazoa > Chordata > Aves > Psittaciformes > Psittacidae > Nestor > Nestor notabilis. Next base: position 122,997 of record NW_009923154.1, read on the forward strand.
ACCCAGATACAATTATTGCATTGTGTGCAACAAGCACCCTCAATTTGCTGCGGGATATTGAGCTGCAGTCAGCTCCCTTACAGGCTCCGGTTTCCACAGGCTGAGTTGCTAACAAAGTGCCCTCTTGCTCTCACGTGCCATCGCTCACCACCCATTCACACACATCTATTCTCTCTGACAAAATCGGGGTCTTTCCAGCTAAATGCAGGGCAGTATTTCTTCAGAAAACTCTCTGTCTTCCTGGCAGCAGCTTGGGAGTCCCTCGTTGTGGACTTGGAGCGCTCTGTGCTTGGAAATAAAGCAGCCTGTTTGTCTGGTCCCCAGTTTGGGAGTGGGGCAGTTGGGCTCTGTTGGAGGTGCATTTTGGTTGGAGTCCCCAAAAGCGTGATGCAGGGCACTCATCAGCCATTGCAAAGGCTCTCATTAACCTCAGCAGCCTTGGCGTTGCCTCTGCCAGACACAACAGAAGCCCTAAGGAGTAAGGCGGCTGACACACCCCAAGCTTAAATTTGGACAAGCTTTTTAATACCCAGATGAAAAGATTACAGGAATGACCTACTTGTTTATATGTGGTGAAGCTGTGAAGTGTGCAGAAGGCTTTGCTCATTAGCAGAAGAGGTCTGCGCGGTGGAGTTGCCCCATCAGCACCAGAGCTGCAGCCAAGTGTGCAGATTAGATGGTGCCTCCAAGGAGCTGGGCTCTTGTGTGTGTTTGGAAATTCCCCATGCTGCCCCAAATTCTTAGACAAAATGCTTTGTGCTGTGAGGCAGAGGCAGCTCATCCCAGCCTTTGAGGCCACTAGAGGTTTTTGCAAGCAGTGCAGGCTCATCTGCAAAGCTGGTTCTACCTTGCCTGGTGGGCCAGGGATGTACAGGCAGGGTGATGGCATGCTGTGACCTACAAGCCACTCCACAAGCCCAAATGGGTTTTGAGTGGTGAGGCACGTCACAGTGTAATCTGGGGCCCACCACCCCTGTGTCCTGATCTTCCATATTGTCATTAATTGAAAGTGGTTTGAACACGTCCAGCATCCTCTTTTCTCCTCTATAACAATTTCTGTGCATCCTGACTCAAGGTGTTTGAGTTCCAGATGATTGACTTTCTACCCATCTCATGGCTCCTTGGGAGTTGGGAAAATGCAACCTGGTACAAAGGCAGCTTCCTTAAGAGAAAAGTTTATTCCATCTTCTGCTGGCTGAAAGTACAAAGGCCTCGGGAGCATTGTTGTTACCCAGGGATTTACTCTGATCTGGATTTTGAGGACTTCCTAAAATGGGATCCAATGAAGGAGACAGAAGGTGTGCTATAACTTGATGAATATGGTAACTCAGGTTTTCTGTGTGGTGATCAGCCTCTCCCACAGCATGCCAGGCTGGAAGGTGTGGGAAAAGGGCATTTGTGGCTCAGGCAATGGGGCAGGTTGCCCAGCTCATCCTTCCAGAGCCTTGAATACCCAGAACCCTTTAATGAGCAGAAACAGAGGTGTGATTTCTCTCTGCATTCACCATTTGCTGGGGGCTCCTAAGCATGCTGTGCATGGCTATTACAGCCACTCTCAAACTTCTCATGGTCTTGTGACTTTAAGGAGACTGGAGACATGCAACTGGGACCTGTCTGTTCAGCTTGGTGAACCTCACAGCGGGGAAGGAAGGTCACTGTGAACCCTTCATGCTATTAATCACCCAAAGCACACAACCATCTGCACAACTATATTGATCGACTTGGTCCTGATGTAACCCAAGACGTGACCCCTGCGCTGTCCCCAGTTGGAGCAGCCTGAGCACAGATTCCTTTGTGTCCTGCCAGGGACTGACCCCAGGCTGTCCTGTTGCTCTGATACTTCCGTGGGGGGAGATGGGACAGGCCTGATGGGGCATATGTGGCACCTACCGGTGTTCCTCTGCCCTCACTGTTTGCATCCCAGCCAGTGCTCAGCAGGCAGGCGGTGCGTGCAACCAACAACCCGGCTCCCAGAGGTCACAGCAGCGCAGGTGAAGCTGCCGAGTCCTTGGGCCAGTGACAAGGAGAAAAAGTGTGTTGTTATAAATCTACAACCTGGTCTTAATAGCTTTGGGCTACAGGCACGTAGATTGAATTTCAGCCCTATATTTCACAGAAGTCACGCGGTGGCATGTCAAGGCGCTCTAACTGAGCAGCCCTCTGGTGTGCTGGATGTCCGGCAGGCAGACTAACTAGAGCAATGAAATAAAGCGTAACAACATGTAGGATGAAAACCAGGAGAATTTCCTAGTGGTGAGATCAGGGCTGTAAAACAGCATCTTGGGGAACTGATGGAATCTTTTGTATGATTGGGTTATTTAAAAAAAAAAAAGATTGGACAAATACTAGGTGGTGTATATTAGCCTAGTGGTGGGCAAATAGCGGCAATTTTGTCAGAGAAAGGATGACGGAGAGTATGCTGTTCCATTTTCAGCAGCTTTGGATGCTGTTTGCTTTACAGAGTTACGAGGAAGGTTGGTTCACTATTTTTTGTTTGGGAATGGGAGGTTTCTTTAGTTGTTAATCCTACAGAAAAAGTGATATTTTCATTCTGAAGTTTTACCTTGTGCGCTTTATTGTAGATACAAGAGGGACTGGACGAAGGTCACTCGGGTAGTCTCCCATAACATATGTTTAGGAACGTTCTGTGCTAGCTGTACAAAAGGATGCCTCTGCGGTGGTCAGATGCAGGGAAGGGGCATGGGAGAAAGGCACAGATCAGGTACCCATCAGCTGGTGCACAGCACAAGAGTAGGTACCACTTTGCTGGATGCTGCTCTGCAGTGGCTTCCTTCTGGACTGCCCGGTTTCCTCCATGCATGGCTGTACTGGAAAGCTGCAGCAAAGCAGCAGGGTTGACTTCTGCACAGTGGAAAAGGGAAGAAAAGCCCAGTGGTTAGGATTTCCTAGCCTTGTTTCCCTGTAAAGCTGTCCCTGATCACAACAGCCTTATCCTTCCTACCTGCCCTGGTTTCTCAGATAGTCCCAGCATGGCTTTTCCCAGCCTCTGCACAGTGCTGCCAGCTGGTATCGGCTCAGCCAGGAGAGTCCAGCAGCAAGGGTTTGGCCAGCAAGTGAAGGCAGCCCATACCATAGCACTGGATATGAAGGGGCTTTCTCTCCAGCTATAGCTTCCTTCAGTCCACAGCCTGTTCCTGAGTCTCCTCCTGAGTGTGATGGCAAGAAAGCCGCTTTATTTTTGGACATCCTGCCACAGCAGGAGCTCTACCAACCCCAGCAGTGATGCTGTGCCCACTGTGGGCTGCAGGCAGCAGCCTCTGGTCCTACACACCTTATGTTGGGGTGGTGTGTGAGACCTCTGGGGTGGCAGCTCGTCAGGGCCAACAGAATGGAGCCAGCCCCACAGAGGCTGCTGGGACATGCACAGTGAGTGCAGTTCTGGCCCTCTCTTTTGAACAAATGCCTTTTCCTCCCTGTGAACCCAGAGGTACCATCCATGGCCCTTTTGATCCCCGAGGACTTTGGGCCACAGCAGAGCGGAGGGGGGCACCCCTGACCCCAAGAAGCCTGTCTCGATGTGCATCTTGTGGGGATCTTGGTCCTTGGTATGAAACAACAAGCTGATAATAAATATTCAACTTATTTAGAATTGCAGATACCAGGGGAAGGAAACCAGTAAACAAAAGAGGCTGCAATCAGCATTCTGGCTAAAAATCAGGAAATGGATGCAGGAGGAACAGAAGGCGGCGAGTGGCCAGCCAGGCCTTTGAGCTAGCAATTAAATCAAATTCAAGTCTGCGAAAGCAAAAACTCAAAAGGAAGCTGCTTAAGTTAGGCTCTTCTTAATGAGAGACAAATACTCTAGAAAATATTGCCTGCTAACAGTATTCATAAGCTGCTCCCAAGATGTTTTGATTAAACCACTGTTGTTTTTCTAGTGTACTAATGGTTTTTAATCTCTCTTGATGCCTTGGGGCAAAGGGATCTACTGATTCACAGCAGCTTGGTGAGCTGAAACTCATCCCTGGTGAATGCATCTCTCATGCCAGAATCACAGCCTTTAATTTTTAAAAATGTGAGTTTTCAGCAAAGGGAGAACCCTTAGTGTGTGAGCTGGGTGGAACTGCTGCGATGCCACGTGCCTGAATAGGAAGGGAGCTCCTTTGGGAGTGACATGTACTGCTTCCTCTTCTACTTAGGGTACACTGAATTACAGTGCTGGCACTATTTTACTGCTGGACAAAACCTAATTGCGCTTTCCTGCTTGGCTAATGTGGCAGGAAGGAGCTAATCCTGTGCTGACCTGCCAGAGGTGGGCACAGACCTGCAGGGTTGCACAAGGCAGCTGGCAAAGGAAAGGCAAGCCTCATCTTGGGAGGGCTTCACATCTCTCCAACAGCAATAGGGAGTGATGCTGGGGGACTGCTGCTGCCCCTGCCCTTGTGTAAGGCTGCTTCTAAGTGGAGGGGGTCCACTGTGCTCGTCAAGGCATTGAGAGCGGTGGTGCTGCTTGGGGAAGTGTGGGAATGCGGTCACAACCGTGCCACAGCTGGGATCACTGTGAAAGTGAACTGCGGTTGTTCAACACAGGCTTTGTGCTGATTCCTCCCCTTTATGCTTCCCTTCTTGCCGGCAGCTGTGGGATGAACCTAAGCCTTAACAGGACTGCTTGTGCCTTGGGAGTTTGGCTTTGTCTTCCCTGGGAGCATCACATGGTTGTGCCACCCAGCTGGGCAGTGTCTGACCAGTGCAGCTTTTAGTTAAGACATGGGACATGAAAGGGCTGATTTTTGGTGTTCAGTGGCCCTCGTGTCACACAACTTCTGGGAGATGTGGGCAGTGAATTGGGTTTGATTCCTGAGGAATCACTGTCCTCAAACTGAGAAAGCAACCTTTTTCATGCCCTAAAAACATGCTCTGGGCTTATACCAAATTCAAAGCACACCTATCCATCTCCCAGCAAGCAGTGTCTTTTTGGTGCTCAGCCTCCTGCAATGGTGTCCATACTTTCCTCCTTTTTACAGCCCCCCCTGTTTTACATTCAGCAAGCCTGGCCATGCTCCCTGACACACTGTTCCACTGACGACGGGCAGCCAGGGCTTGCCGCCAGCCATGACCCCTCTTTCCCAACTCATTCCAAAGCCCACAGCCAGCTCCCTATTCCCACTCCATGCAACTTTCTGGCTTCTCAGTTTCTTCCCCCCAACTTCATGTTAGTGGATTTTACATAAAAATGGCCAGGAATGGTCTGGGGAGGGAGGATGGGCCTGTCTGTCAGCAGGTACAAGGGGAAAGCTCTGCCTGGCAGGGACTTGCAGAGTACATGCTGTTTGCTCACCTCCTGCCTCCTGTCTGGGCTAGGCACCAGGGAGCATCCCTGATGAGAGCAGACAGTTCTGTCCTCTGGGTACAGTAGCTGCTTGTTGCTCGTGGAGAATGAAAACATATTAAAGTACAAAACTGCTGCACTAGTCATTTTCCAATTCCCCATTCGGAGAACTGGCTTCCCTGGAAAATAGGTCACTTACATAAAAAGCACCTTATTATCACACCACAGCAGTGAACGAAGAGATGGCTCAAGAGACACTTTCATTCCGAGCCCCTGTTCCTGGGTACTTAGATATTTCTGGAAAATTGACCCTTTGGGCTGCAATTTTTCACGCTCATTTTCAGCCCGTAAGGTGAATTTCGGGACCTTGTTCCCTCCGCTAAGCTAGATGAAGCTAGGGAAGAAAATGTGTTATGTCTTAACCCTTGGGAGGGCAGTACGTCCAAAACCATTACTTTCCATGCGGATTAGGGTGAGCCATTATTCCTGATGTTACCATGAAAGTGGGGAAGACTCCCAGGGACAAGTAAACTTGTGTCCCCCCACCTCATCCTGCAGTAGCCACCTGCCTCCCACCCACCCCAGATATTCATTTGCTTTTCTCTTATCTCGTAGTTGTGATTAGGTTTCCCCAGGATGGGAAATAGTCAGTGAAGGGCAGCTGGAGGAGGAAGGATGGGGAGGAGAGTTCATTGCTGGGCCTGGAAGTGCTTGAGGTGTGGAAAGGGGCAAAGGGAGCACAGGGACTTGCCCTTGTGAGGAAAGGAGAAAGTATCCACTTTTCAGTAAAGGCACCAGAGCTCAGAGAGCGGAAATAGGTGCGTGGAGAGAAAGGAGGGACTCGCTGAGGGTATGTGTGGTTGGCCTTGGAGTCAGGTCGTCTTGAGAAGGAAAGGGGTGATCTGCAGTGAACAGCTTTGGCTTGACTCACTTCGAAGCAGTGGCAATAGCAAAATGAGCAGTGCTCCTCCAAAAGAAAGAAGGCTTTGGGCAACAGGCTGACTGAGAGACTCCGAAAGGCAATACACACCTCCTTGGTCCTCGGTTGGGTGCTATGTTGTGCCTCTGTTTTAATTGAGACATTGAAGTGCTCTAAACCTGACAAGAGAAAGCACAGAAAGTTTCCTCAGCCTCTCTGTTTTCACGTTGCTGACTCCAGCATCTGTTTCCCCTCACTGTGCTGTTCAGGCTGTGGAAGAAGGCACCTTCCCGGGCAGACTTGTACTCAGCTAGGCAGGCAGAAAGGGGCCAGGGTGCAAGAGAGCCCCCAGAAGAGGAAGATGAGGAGTGAGAAGTGGAAGGATGAGTTGGATGGAGGAGGATGGGAAGGAGAGGATGCAGTAACGTCAGCAGATGGGATGGGAAGGCTGAGAGTAACAGCACAGCGAGAAGCCTGTGGAGACTTGGAAGCTGAAAGGGCAGGTGGAGAATGGGCCAACCAACGAGCAGGTTTCTGGCCTCATACCCTTACCAGCGCTGGCACAGCATGGCTCCCACACAGGGGGAGACATCCCTGCCACCAACACTCTGCAAGGGCTGGGGGCAGAGGTCCTGGTGTCCTGGCACACAGGAGGTGCTTCCAAAATATATTAGCAATTCCCTCCGCAGCAGCAGCAGCAGCAGCCAGCGAGCGGGAGTAATTTACATAGTAAGAGCTGTGAGATAGATGGCTCTTTAAACCAGATCTGTCACTCCTAGCTCTCTCTCCCATCTCAGATGCTTTGATGTTCCTCTTTGAAGAGCTCTCCTCACTTGCTATTCCTCACTCCCTTGGTGCCGCTCCAGCTCTCCAAATGCCTTTCTCTGTCTTTCTGCCTGTGCGCCTTTGCTGCTGCGCTGGTACGCCTGCGTCTCGGCAGGAAGGATGCAGAGAGAATGACAGCTGGCACCCTGAAAGCCAGTGCTGGCAGGGGGCTGTGGGGAGGGAAAAGCCAGCTTCAGCAGGCACCGAGGCGTTTGTTCAGCATGAGATCTAATGCACCATCAAGGAGGGCAATGTGAAACAATAACAGCAATAACGCCAAGCAGCTTTCAATCACTGTGTTGGCATCTGGTGCGGGGATCCAAGTGTTCAACTCAAAGGTAGGAAAAGATGGAGGTGAGTGGAGGGCTGGAGCCCAGAAGCTCCAGGTTCCCCAGCATGGCATGCCCTCCAAGGGCACTGTGGGCTTCCCAGTATTTCAGTGTGAATGGCATCTCTCACGCCACCTGTGTCCCCCATAGATTCAAGTCCCTGGAAAGGCAAGGAAAAGAAGAATAAACTCATGTGAGAAAAACGTTTTGGGGCAGTTGAAATTTTGGGAGGGCTGGGCGAAACAGGCCAGAGGCTCTTCTGAGCAGCAGCGGACATCGAGAAGTCTGCCACAGCAGCAAAGACCAGATGAGAGGACCCTACTTGTGAATGAGGCATAGAGAGGGGCAGATGGGTTAGAAGAGGTAAGTCTGGGGACAGTTTTGTAGATGTCAAACTAGGGGCTAAGTACAGCATGGGAGACCACGCAACTAGAGAGGATAAGCCTGTGCTGAAACTATGACCTTGTCTATACACAGTAGTTTTACCAATACTAAGGTGTAGCTACTCAGGTGGGGTTTTACCTTGCTGCAACCCAGCCTCCTGTCCTGAGCTCTTACATCCCAGGGTGCCAGCGACTGAGGGGTTTGGGGTTCTTCAGTTAAGCAAAAAACCTTGACAAGCTGCATAAGCTGAACAACAATAACAGGCACTCACTGGTGTCCATATGGGTTCTTATTAAGGGGTAAAAGTTGAAAGAGGTAACAGCAGTGCTTTCATTTCACCACTTATGTTGTTGAAGGCGTAAAGGGGCCTCAGTATAACTCTTTTCACATACGTGTGTGAACTTTGTAGCCCAGTGGTGTGTTACATCTCAAGATTGTCTTAATGGGTGAAGCTGGAGAGCAAACTCCCACAGAAGCATGGATATACACAAACGTCCTGCTGCTGGATATCTCCCTTGTAAGATATTTTGAAGGGTTGATGCTTTTGAAATAAAAATTATTGCAGTGTATGTCCTGTACATAAAGAAATAATAGAATCATAGAACAGTTGGGGTTGGAAAGGACCTTAAGATCATCTAGTTCCAACTTTTAGAGGTACTTTAGGTCTATGTTGCCTTTGAGAGCTGCACTTGAATTTGGGCTCAAGGTTCCATAGCCAAGAGCTGTGAAGCAGATGTTTTGACTGTGGGGACTAAGCAAGAGTTTCTATTTCTAGCGCCGATTGGACAGTGCCAATCTAGCCCAAATATCCACCTGCCTCGGAGCGCATGTCTCCCTGCATCCCTGTCACGAGCCTCAGTCTTTTTTGGCAACACAGCCCACATTTCTGAAAGTGGGCTCTGTCTTTCAAGGGCCACTTTGAAATGCACATAAAGATCTGAGTTTTTTGAGTTCCTGAGACAGGACAGAAAGCTATTTAGCAGCTCTGAAAAAACAAATGCATCCCTAGCAGATGAATTGCCCTGAACTGCCTTTGGAAACACTGGGCAGCATCAGGAGATGTTGTGCATAGCCTGCAGTTTATAAGCAAGGACCTCAGCCCTGCACAGGGGGCTTGGGAACACAGATCCCTCATGGTGACCATAGCCAGGTGGAGGCAGCCCATGTGTCTTCTTCTTCCCCAGCCATGCTCACAAGGAGGACTTTTGTTTCTGCTCTCTGATGTAAGCAGCTTGATCGGCTTCAGTATACCCTGCGTTCACCAGCTTGAACGGATGAAAACTCAGCTTGCTCTGGATGCTCTGGCTATGTTCCCTGCTGTTAGCCATGCTGCAGGGTGCCATTGCTATTTCTCAGACACAGGTTTGGGTGGTTTGCTGGCTAGGCTGTGTTTGCAAATGCTGCAGAAGGGCTGTTTCCCTTCTGAATCTTTCTTCTGGCACAGAAAAGGGCTGCTTGACCACACATGGTTAGGCACAGTATAGCCAGGCACTGTGGAGGTCAGGCACTGCGGTGGTTTGTGGAGGTGGGTGAAGTGCAGACGCACTAATAATCAGCAGGCTTTGAGCTCTTCAGGTTTCCTTTTTGTTTTCTAAATAAGCACTGTTGCAAGAAAAGGTGGTGGTGGTTGTTCAGGCGTGTGGCTGTCATTACACAAACCCTGCCCATGCTCAGGGACTGCTTTAATGAAAAAACATGTCAGGTTTCACCTACAGATTAGGGACCCTCTGTCTGTTGCTGGTACTGCAAATTAACTCCAGCCTGGTACCCAGGGTAACCTGTTCTCCAGCAGATAGGTATCCATATGGCAGAGCAGCCAGTAGCAGGGGAAGTGCCACTTGGTTTGTCTCACACAAGCTGGTAGCCTCAGGAGCCTGATTTCCTCTGCAGCGGTGTTGGGGCATGACCAGGGCAGAATGTGGCCTCAAGGTTTCACCCTGGGGAACAAAGACCAGCTGCAGCATCAATAACACAGCGTCTCCTATTCCTACCGTAATGCCTCGGGGGAAAATGACATCATCTGTGTGCAGACTTGTGTTAGGAGCAGTGCTTCAGGGGAGGACCACGGGGACACCATTTCTCCCTGCTGTGGCCTCGTGAGGATCTCCCTGGTGAGGGGCTCATGGCAGCATGTCCAACGAGTGCGCAGCACTAGGAGGGAGCTACAACACCTTTTCCTTCTTGCTTTTCTTATGGTTTTGCTGGGGCTTGTTCCCTCTTTCCTTTGGGCTGCAGGAGACCAGGGAGCTGTGCATGTGGTGGGAAATGAACCTCCGTGCCCTGGACTCCGAAAAGGCTAGTCCCTTCCTAATGTGTGCCCAATGCTTCGTGTGCCCGCATTCATTCAAGCTGAGGTTAAGGAAGGGATATGGCTTGCTATAAGCAGGTTGGTGAAGGAAAATGATTATCCTTCCTCTTGGGAGTATTAGTGAATAGACAGGCTGTGAGCACTGCCGAGTAAATCTACAATTTTTAGAGAAACGAGCACTCAGACATTGTCACCTCACTTTAATCTCCTTTTGCCTTTAGTGATTATCTTCTCCTTGGCCATTGCAGACTATCTGACTGGCAATAAGTATGGCTTACTCCACTGTTCTGGTTCAACATTAACTGTTAATGATGGAAAGCTGTACTAAGCCTGACCTACTCCGATCATCTCAATCGACACATCCCTTGCACGCCATGGAACAAATTTCTCTGTAACAAGCTGTTGGTCCAATCGATTCATGCCTGCTTTGTCTTGCTATAATTGTCTTGAAAAGAAATTTTTGAGCTGAAAACTGTACCTATGTGTGTTGTAGGAAGAGAAAATGCCTGAGACACACACTGACCTTCACTGTACAAAGTGTATCCACAAAGCTTACCTTGTCTTTAGAGGTCATCCTGCATTTTCAGCAAGGATGGAAGGCCGGAACCCCAGTTGGCATAAATCATTGCAGCCTGACAGAGAAGGGCTGAAATCTTCAGCTGGGAATTTGCTGAATAGTTTTTGTTAGAGGTCTATAAAATCAGATGTGGCACAGAGAGGGCAGGCAAGGAACATCCATTCACTAGCTGTTTTCCTACAAGAATAAAGGGACACCAGCTGCTGGTAGCATGCTGGATCTTCAAAACAACAGGGAGTGATTCCCAATACAAGGCAGCATTAATCTTGCCACAGTATGCTGTGAGTTTATGTTTACATGGTTCAGAAAGCATTTAGACAAACTTATGGAAAAAAAATCCTTCCTAGGGCTATTAAACACAAGAAGAACATACCTTCTTGCCCAGAAAACCCTATTGCTGCCATGGAGAAATACATTTAAAGAGGTATCTTGGGCTAGTTAGAGCACAGTAAAGCAGGTTAGTAAAAACAGCATAGGCCCTTAGTGTGTGGCAGAAGAGGACATAGTAGAATAACCTTCCTGCTCTTCCAGATTTTAGGATGATTTTAGGGAGACAATGTCACCATACAACTAAAGCAGCCAGAAATTTCTCTCCTGCTCTGAGACGCTCAGGCAAAGACCATCCATGTTGTCAGGGGCTTGTCCATCTCTACAGACCTGGGAGAGCATCCCTGGCCACAGAGAGTATTTCTTGCAGGCTTGCTGAGGAGATGAGGTTCAAGCCACTCAGAATCCCCCACTTCCTTCTGGGAGAGGACAGCGGGAGAGAGTGTTGGTAAAACAGTAGAGGAGAGAGGAAGAGGAAGGTAGCAAGTGCAGTGGCAAGAAAAGTCCTCTTAGGCAGGGACCACAAGAGGGAATGAGCCACTGGCCTACCTGTGATCTTGCTCTCCTCCTGAGCAGGGTGTTGACAAGTCTTAGCACCCAGTGGGCCAGAAAGCAGCAGCCTAATGTTAAGGGGTGAAGAGGAAGGGCTGTGTACACGGACAGGCTCTGCGCTTATTGCACCCTGTCATGAACTATCCAGAAATGAAGCTTCCCATGGGGCAAAAGAAAGGTGAGAAAACAGAGGTGTTCTCCCTTCCTGAGCAGGTCTGACCACCATATGGTGGTGAGAATTATTGTCACCGCAACTAATTCCATCTTGTCATTGCCCCAGCGGATGTCCTCAGGTCTGCAGGAGCAGGACTGTCTTTTTAGCAGCTGTGAAGAAGTGTGACAAGAAATAAGTGGCAGGGGAGGCTCCTTCTGATTTGCCTGAGAAAAAAGCATCTCTCAGAGTCTGAGCAGTCTCTGACTGCAGGCTTTCGGAGGGACAGGGACTCCCTTTTTCCCCACTGTCACTCCATTCCTGGATTACACCAAGGTTGCTGAAGCTGACACTTTCATGTGAAGCAGCTAGTGTTATGCAACAAGGATAGTAAGCCAAAGCAGAGTACGTATCTCATGTAAACATGACCTTAGTGTCCAGAAGCCATTTGATGCTCTCCTTTAAAACAATTCTACCAGTAATTAAAATAATCTGAAGTGAGGATTTTGAACTGCTGGGCCTTATAATTACAGATTCAGAGGGACCAGTAAATGCATATGTTTTCCCTCTCTTGTCAGACTTCTGATACTCTTATAGGCCTGGAAATCACCAACATAGCAAACTGATTTCTTGAAGACACATGCAGGGGACCAAGAGCAGTCTGGTGATCAGAGACCCTGGCTTGGGATATGCTGGTGGTCTTGTAGCGATGGCTTCTCCCTACATGGGGGCACAACTAGCCCTTGTTCTCTCTGCCTTTGCTGGCAGGTGCACCTATCTAAGAGGTGCACCTATGGGAGAGGGCTTCCAGCATGCAGGAGATGTTCAGGGATGCTATGGGGCTCTGAGTCTATCCAAAATGACACTGCTCACATTCCTCCAAAGTCTTGCCTTGGCTGAGCTACCATTATATACCATTAAATAGGATTTTGAAGAAATGATAGGTGAGATGGATTATTGATGCTTCTTAAAATGGCCAGTTCTTCAAAAGGGTCCAGCTTTCTCCCTTTTATATGGAGGATTTAACTTCTATGAATTGAAACAGGGATTTTATTTTCCCTTCCCTTCATGTAATTCCTGATTACTATACAACCTCTACTTATTGACGTAGTATCTTTAGCTCATGCATCATTTATTGTTATCTGAACAGTTACTGGAAAGTGTCCCTGGGTAAGCTCTGGGGATGAACGGTTACCTCACTAATGGAGGAAAAGCCTAACTACTTCCTAAATCAATTAACCTGAGAGGCCAGAAGACACGTCCAGGCTGCTCAAAGCACGTGCACATGCTCACCGCAGTGGTCTGTGCTGTGGGTAGCGGCACGGTACCCACAAACATGCTCGTTCCTCCCTGTGTGGTCCTAGCCACGCTAATGGCATGTTGAACAACTCGGCACATACACATTCACTCCATGCATCCCTGCTGCTGCACGTGCACTCACAGCTCACGGCTCAGCAGCTGCGGTTCCCTGCCTGCAGCTCGCCCACAGGGGATGTGTGCCTGTTCTCTAGCAGGCAGCCCAGCTTTCAATCTCAAGCCATAAAAATTCATGCTCTCTTACTCTACAAGTCCTCAAGGTAATGGTCGCCTCATGCATGCATATATATCCATGTAATGCCTCTTTGGTCCCGCTAACTGCATGGAGGAAAAGGCTAACTGCTGCTGACTGGCACCACTGCCATTGAAAGTAAAAGGGGAACTTGGCAGGGTCATTATTGCTAATCATTGATGTTCATCCCAGGGAGATACAGGGGTGTTGGACTGCAGGACAGCGCACCTGAACGTGGTGCTGCTGGTCAGCAAGCCACAAGAGTGTCCAGCATTGGGCACAAGCAGAGACCACACAACACCTCCATGGCTGAGGAGGAAGTGGGACAGGACACAGCACGTGTTTCCCCTGAGACCTCTGTATGTCCTGCAGGAAGCGAGAGAGGGAGCAGAATGCTGCAGTGGAAGGGGTTGAGAGAAGCAAACAGACTGTGGATGAAGAAGATGCAAGAGAGGAAATAGGTAAGGAGGGTGAAGTACAAAGGAAGGAGATGTGGGATTTTAGAGCACTTGGTTATGAATGAATGTGCAGTAAAATGGGCACTGAGTAGAAAGGCAAGAGAAAGGGCTGAGCAGAGAAGGAGGTGGGAAAGCAGCTGACAAAATGAGGCCAAGACAATGTGCTCATCTAGAAAGGAAGAAGACAACCAGTAAGTAGTTACATTAGGAGCCAGACTGCACATTCTTTTTTCCAGGAGAGTGTCAGCACTATGACTCCAAAGCTGGAGCACCTGGAGGCTGGTGAATGAAAGGGAGCAAAGACTCGGTGGCACAAGAAATTCTCTGTCCAGGAGAATGAACATTGCTAGGAAGGGAGGGAGGGAATGGAGAGACACACAGACACACACTGGGCACCAGGCTGATTGGAGCTTTGGGTGAGTCTCAGCCCCAGTACAAACCAGTGCGTTAGGTACTGGGAAGAGAAGGCAGCACTGGGACTCAGCTTGCACCACCCAGGCCCTTCAGCTCGAACACCCCCCAACAAATCCACATCCCTATAACCAGCAAGGAGTAACACACCCTGAACCTGGTGCATTGTGTTCCTGTGCAGTGGGCCATGGCCATCCCCAGGAGCTCCTGGGGAAGATCCTCTCGTTGCCACTGTGATAGAAAGAAGGTCCCCAGCCCTACTTCTGGGCTTGCACCACTGACTCTTGGCAGACATGAAAGGAAGCTGAATCACTGTGTTATAATTTCAAGCTCCATTAAAGAAACATGGGGATGGGGATAGGAGAGGGAAGGAGAGGGCAGGGAGGGATGAAGAGAAAATTGAACAGAGCAGAGTAGCACTTGAAGGGGAAAGAAATGTTGCTCATAGGCTCAGAAGGGGGAATTGCAAACAGAGATGAGATTAAAAGGGAACCCTTGAGACCGTCTCTTTAAATACAGCAAGATTCACTTAATCCATGCTGAGCTAGGCTTGTTGAATGCTGGAGGCACAGTCCCCGCTGAGGCTTGCCAGCTGATCGAGCAGTGGAAACCTGTCTATCCCCATATACCAGCAAGTTGCCCTCTTTCACCTATGTTATCTAGAAAGTCCCACTGCTAATAAATTTACTGCAGAGTGAGCCCAGTGCAGAAGCTTTTTATTTGACTACCCTTAAGTGGTCTTTTATCCAGGGACATATAGTCATGTCAGAGTTGGTACCATGTGTCTGGGAGATCAGTATGGGGTATCTGGGAGAAGCTCCTCTTGGGCAGGGAGGTCTGTATTCACTTGCTGGTCCTAAAGGGAGGGAGGAGAGCTGCAGAGGGAAGAGGAAAAAGCACAGAATTTGAGAGCACTGCCCATGGTGGCTTGTCATGGAAGACGAACCAGGGGACAGAGTGCATGGGGTGGCTTTGGTGCAGAGGAAAGCAAGAAGTCTAACCCCATTAGCTAGACCCTGACCAGTCTGCTTGAGGCTAGCTGCAGGACGTTGTTGGTCTGACTGCAACTTAGAACCAGTCTGGAAAGTCTTCGCCAGGTTTAGCCCCTTCTCTCCCATAGGTATAGTTTCACCAGATTTTGCAATAGCTCACAAAGGTTGGCCGGGCTCAGCGTTTGGGTGGGAGGCAGACAATGAATTACTTGTTGCTGAGATTGTCCTACGGGGGCTACAGGCTCCTTTCATCCTGTTTACTGTGAGGAATGGTGGTGCTGTTGACTAAACAAAGTCTGTAATGTGTGCAGCTGGAAAAATGACAACCCAAATGAAACCTGGTCACCAAAGACACTCTTGTCAATGTCTGAAGCACAGCGTATGTAGTGACATTTACGTTACACCTCACCCCCTCAGCTGTGATTTCAGCTCTTATCCCCACATCCCACACCTTGAAGTTTTATGGCCTGACAACCGAAAGAGACTGAATGCTTTGGGACAGTGATAGGTTTCCTTTTGCTCTAACAGATGCTGCTGGGGCTGAATAAATAGCGAAAAGACATAATAATGTAACAGATCAATCATTACTGCATTTCTTAAGCTGTTGCTTGGCGCTGCTGTGTGCCATTAGGTATCTGCCGCATTATGCCTTAGAAGCTCCTGGGTCTTTGGGGTGTTTGCTTTGCTGCGCTCTTCTGGCTTCAGTTTTGTCCATACAACCCATGCAGAGGCTCTGGAGAAGGGCAGCAGCAGAGGCAGATCACTCTCTCTCCATACTTTTCTCCCTCCCCGTGGCCATGCTGAGAGCTGAGCAGTTTGGTTGGGAGCCCATGTGCTGACCTGCAAGAACTGCTCCCTACCAGCTGTGCCCATCACCTTTCTTCTGTAGTGCTGAGGCTGAGGGGTGCTGCCAACCCAAACAGGAATGTGGCTCTTCTCTGTGTTTGGGGGTCCTGGCAGACTTCATGATGTATCTCCTTGGTTTCTGGACAGCCTTTTGATCCTGAGGATGGTGAAGGAACGACCAGGATCATCTGTTAATCAGAAACAAAAGCACTCCTGCTCAGCCTCTAAGCGTTGCCTAAGGTTGGTGGATCTCCGGAGGTGCCATATTGAGAGGTGGCAATGTTAAGGCAGTCAGAAAGACTAAAACCCACTGGCCTAGAGACTCCTTTGTATTCACAGCAGCACTTTTCCAAGGGAGTTTAAGCACACACCTTGTTCTCAGCTGCAAGTCTCCAGCTAAATATTCCCCACACCCCGGACAACAGCATCCTAATCCTAACAGAGGCTTGAGGGCACTATTGTAATGCAAATAATGATAAGTAACAGTAATAATAAAATGCCACCAGCACTTGTGCCAGCTCCCCAGCAATCCCAAACCAGCTGTAGCAAGTTTCATAGCACCGGGTTATGTAAAGAAGCGTGAGCATTAACACTGGAGCTGTCAAGGAGGCGACCAATTAGCCAGTGTAGCTGCCTCCTGTGGGCAGCAAATCTGCCAGAGTGCCTTTGCTGGCTCCCCTGGCTGCTCTGCAGGTGCAGGGTCATAACTCATCCCAGCGTGGGGGACCGTGCGCAGATGGATGCCCCCGTGCACCTCTGGGGAGAGCGTGGGGGGTAACGTGTCTCCCGGTACCCGCGCATTGGCAGGGGCATGCGGTGTCATCAAGCCCCCTGTGATGAAGCGCCTGCCCAAAGAGCAGTAGTGCACACTGGTGTCATTTAATTGACTTCAGATTAAAGTCTCCTATTCCCGTTTTTTTGACGGATGGCTCTTTGCAAGGGATGTGAAAGGGGCTGCTGATACGCAGCAAGGGCTGGCAGTGGTGGCTGGGAGGGGGTCGGAGAGCAGAGGGGGCCTCCCTGGTTCTAATCATAGAATCCCAAACTCGTTTGGGTTGGAAGGGACTTTAAAGCTCATCCAGTTCCAACCCCCTGCCATGGGCAGGGACACCTTCCACTAGAGCAGGTTGCTCCCTCCTTCAATACTTCCAGGGATGGAGCAGCCACAACTTTTTTGGGCAGCTTGTTCCAGTGTCTCACTATTCTCACAGGGAAGAACTTCTTCCTATTGTCAAATCTAAATCTACCCTCTCGTAGTTTAAAGCCATTCCCCCTTGCCCTTGTGAAAATGTGAAGGCCAGAGTCACCAGGCAGCTTGCCACGAGAGCTGTGGGTACTGTGACCCACACTGCCCATCTGGGCTGTCCCTGGGCTTTGGCCAAGCTCTGCTACCACACCATGGGCTCTCTCGTTGGGCTGGTTGTGCCTGCAGAAGGAAGGTTAGTGCAGCAGCTGGCTGAGGTTGGAGGTGATGCTAGAGTCAAGTGTGGAGAGCCATCTCCCAGGTGTTTTCCAGGAGTTCATGACCATCAGTGGAAACATCCTGACATGCTGTCTTTTCTTCCCTGTGGTTCCAGATCCTGATCCTGTGCTCTTCGGACCCAATCCTTTACACTGAGCTGATGAGTATATGGAGGTAAGTGGCTTTATTTAGTAGCATTTTGATATTCTACATATCTCTGTTGCTTTTAGCAGTTGCTCTGACTTGGCTGTCAACTATAAGCAATAAGAAATTGTGCTCTGGAGTCTGAGTGCCTCCCATAGGAGTCTGTGTCCTTGAGAGAAAGGAGTAGATTAAGAGAAATTAGCATCCTAATACTCTGCCCTTTGACCACTGATATCTACTGTTACAGCTTTAGGCAAGTTCAGCCTTCTTCACCCATTCTGTGCAGAGCAGCAGAAGGGAGCAGACACGTGTAGGCAGTTATTGAGAATCAGGCTTCTTGCTTGCAGTTTGCTCCAGCCCCACTTAAAAGAACATGCAAATGGGCATGGTGGGAGCCACTGAACCACTATCCTGTACCGGCTGTGGTGTACTGCCACGGGCTAGTAGGAAATGCTTGGTGAAGGACCATATGGAGAGGGCAAAAGCAGACTGACGTGGCCCCAGGTAAACCTTCCTGTCTTTGGGCAGTAACCTGTTTCTGAGCAAATGGATGTGCTCAGACCCTCTGCTGGAATAGTTACACAGAGGTCTGGTGCCTTTGAGCCCATTTGTATTTCAGAACATGAAGCTGGATTATTTCTGCAAGGTACTATAAAACCAAAACCTGAGAAGATGTTTCCCACCACAGGGTGCCTGCGAAGTATAGGAGAGAGGTAAGAGATGGCTCCAGGCAGCAGAGGAAGAAGTGCAAGAAGGCAAGGGGTCTGTACAGGGCAGCATGATATGTGGTAGACTTGGCACAGCAGCAGCCTGGGGTTTGTGGAGTATTTTGCAGTCCTCAGGTGTGCTGTAGGAGGGATTTAGAGGGGAAGGAGGAAGCAGTTTTCCAGGTGTTTATGGGAAGCCTTCTCCAGTGTGAGGGACAACAAGGCAGAAAGCTCCAGTAAGCGTGTCTGAAAATACGACACATGAGCTGATGCAGGTAGGAGTTGGCATCTCTCTGGTGAAAGAGATGAGATGTAGGAGCAGAGGAGGTGTAGATTCCCTCTTATCTCAGATACCCAGGGGAGGTTTTTGGAAACTGCGTGGTTATAAGCGTCTTTCCACCCTGGAAAATAATCAAGAGCTTTGGGGAGTGGGTAGGAGAGAACTAGAAAATCAAACTGCATCTCCTTCATCCACCAGCCAAAACCATCGTATCGAGGCCTCTCAGCAAGAGGAAATAGACTTCTGCTGTATTTATCATGCATGATTAAAAAGGACCCTTGAAGCCTAAAATCAGGATGAGGTGTGAAACTCATTTAAATAACTGGCAAAGAAGGTATCATGCATGTGAGCTCAAGCAGCCCCATGGCAGGACAGAGGCGCTGGGTTGGAGCAATGGCAGATTAAGACTGGTGTCTGGGGAGGCAGGGAGAGGAGTGAGCTGGGATGCCTCTGACGAAGCTTGGCTGACACCCATTCCCATGGGAAAAGCGTGTGCCCGGGGGGCTGCTCTGACTCAGCTCCAGCTGCTCAGACCTGGCCTCTTTTGTGGTCTTCTCTTGCTCTTGGGCTGTGGATTTCAGCCCCGGGATCTGCCCATCATTCCCATCAGAAACCGTAACACAGCATGGCTGCTAAAATGTATCTCAGCCATCTTCCCATTCAAATGAAGCAAACACACAGAGACACAAACAAACTATATATAGAGATCTGCTGTTACCAAGACGTCTGCAGACAAGGTCCTCCCTGTGCACACCAAGCATGGTAATCAAGATGGGGAGGGCTGGGTCTATTAGAGGCAACAGGGCGAAGGCTTTTAAGTCTCCTCCTTGGCTGTGTTTCCTCCCTAAGGGCAGCCCCACTTACGGGGTTCGGCTCTACCACAGGCTGAGGCATAGCTGTGTGCCTTGAGGATAAAGGTAAGAGAAGACTATCAGCTATTGGGATGGTTCAGTGTGGTAGCCCGAGGCTGGCTGGGCACCCACAGAACACATGCAGCAGACACCTTGGGTTGCTTCAGTCCTGTTCTCTAACAGTATTAATTTCTCCCTGAGGCTGAAGTCCCTCTGCTTGTAAAGAGGGCAGCCTTGCAAGGAATGCACGTACTCAGAATTCCCATTTTATAACATCATTCCCAGGATTTTTGTTCTCTATTTACCCTGGCCGAGCAATTCAGGCCCCAGATAGGTGTCCCTCCCTTCCCAGATCTCCGCATTGCTCCTCAACCCTTCTTTTTCTGTCTGATGAACAAAATTTTTGGGTCCCACTGGCCTATTGCAACTTGAGGAGGCACCATGGGCTCAGGTACAGGTTTGTGCATGGGAAGCTGCCAGCCCTGGTGAGTTGTAGGGGGCCCTGGGATGCCCACCTTGCCCAGGAGGGCTCCTGTGTTCCCTGCCAAGTGAGGTCCTGTCACACGCTGAAGCTAAAATGCCTGAAAGGACAACTGGGATGAAGCATTTCTTCATCCTTTTTTTTTTTTTTTCCCCCTTTACCACCCTTCAAATAATTTGACATTGAATATTTAAGACTCTCGTTGTATTCAGTTCACCTCATCTGACCTCGCAGTCTTGAGGATGATCACATTCTCCTGGTTTACAGTGCCACTTCCAGAGACAACACGAGCCCTTTAGCAACGGCTGCTTGTTAAGGCCTGCAAGCCATCTAAAGTGGGTTGATTTATTACTCCTGCTCTGCGTATGGTGAGAAGCTGTGACTTGTTCAAGTGAGCTGGAAGGAGAGGCAGGACTTACAGGCTTGAACCATGGGGCAGGAAGGACCCTGTGCTCTCTCAGCACATATAGTGGCTCTTATAGCTCTGCATCCTGAGAAGGGGCTCTGCCTGGAGTAATCAGCACAAGTGCACGCAGGAGGTTAGGCTAAACAGGGAGAAGGGAAGGTCCCTGAGGAGCTGAACAAAAAAGGCTGCATGTGTAATAGTAGATAACAAGGCTCCCAGGCTTTATCAACCCAAGATTTGTATCAACTGCTGTGAAAAGGATGGTGATGAAGTAGTATATGGATTAGAGAAGAGGATGGTGAGTAGGAGGCTGGATGAGCTACCAGGTGTCCCACATCAGGGGGGACAAAAATCTCCATTCCTAAAATAAATGAGGTCTTCCAGCCTCCCTCCAGCACAGCCCAGTTTTTGTTGGTTCTGGGGCTATAAACCCTCGACTATGAGAGCCCCATCCTTGCACAGGGCGAGGGGCAGGGGCTGCACGGCCAGGCGGGAGAGGATACCCCTGGCTGTGGCAGCACAAATGGAATGGCAAGGCTGTGGGGAGAGGGCAGGTCACTCATGTTCTCTGGGATGCCAGAGGCAAGAGGCATGGGAAGGGTGGGAAGAGCAGCAAAATGGTTCCCATTACCGAGCGTGGAGTGATTTGCTCCTGCCCCAGCTGTGTGGCAACAATGCCTGCGCTGCAGCATCCACGGCTGCTGCCTACCAGGCTGTGGATGGCAACGGGGGGGCTGCCGGCAGGGTGGCTCTCCGGGGGGCTGTATACTTGTTTTTCTTCTCTGTGACATTACATAATGTGAGGTAGAAAATGTTTGTACGGTAGCTCTATCGGTCCTTGGGGCGAGGGGGGAAAGGAAGGAGGCGGTGGGTAATTTGAGGTTCTTTATTAGACCAATAAATCACTTATAATGCACTAGCTTTCAGGCCGGTCCCTTATTGCTCATGTCAGCCACAGTATGCTGCATGGTGACTGAAGCTAGCAGAGCACACGCCGGCTCCCCTAAATCAGAGGGGCAGAGCCAAGCTGCATGGGGTGGACAAGGCGCTGGTGCCGGAGGCAGGACCATGCTGGGGCAGTGGGGAGAGGAAAGCTTGTCCTTCACAGGTCTTGGGGACAAATCCAGCACTGCTGGTGACAGGCAGTTGGCCTTGTATGAAGCGTGTTGTAGCAGACCTGGTGCTCCTGGGGTGAGGGCGAAGCTAAGGGACTGAATAGTAGCAGTGGGCACCTGAGGTGTCATTGGGCACATCACCCAGCCTCCCTGTATCGTCTGCAAGCAGAGATAGCAGGCACTATACAGGGGTAATAAACCCTAATGCCCCTGAGCCTTGGCTGGTGGGGAGCAGAGGACAAGGCAAGTTTTCCTCGTGGCACTCCATTACAAAAGGAATGGGGGTGTCCTACGCCTGTCATCTTTGTATTTTTGGGGTTTGGTGGAGCTTATTCCCTGCGGCTTGTCTGGCTAAATATCTCTCAGGTTTCTTGGGTGCTCTGGGCACCTGTGGGGTTGCTGAAGAGGAATGTCACTTAGTTGGGAAGGGCTGCACTCTCCTAGTCACGAGTGGGTGGGATTTTGGTGGGGGTTTGGTTTTGGGTTTAGTTTTTTTGGGGTGGAAGTTCCTCGCTTGCCACATTTCATAGCTGTGCCTCCAATTTCAGACCATCAGGTTCTGCAAAATGATGCCTTTTCAATAGCCTGCCTGCGTTCCCCAGTGCTTCAGGAAGCATCAATTCGCCTGACATTTTGACAAACAATACCTGTATCAATTTTTCTCTTCATCCTCCTTTCCTCCCCCCAGTGAAGGAACCAGCTTATCTCTGGAGCTAGGAAAACGCAACAGAGGAGATGGATAAACTCTTCTTTAAGGTGAATTCACGTGAGGGAGGGCTCCCAGGTCATCTGAACAAATATGCTCCCTGTTAAGCAACCAAAAGCGTTTGAAAGAGGGGCCACTGAATGGGCTGAGCATGTACTCCTGTGAGTATGCTGGGATTTGAACCCCCCCCAGAAGAGCTGAGCAGCTCCAAAGGAACCTAATGGGGAGAGGTAGATGTAAAAATGCTTACAAATACCATTCCCTGTTACAAAATACACATTTGGGGTGGGAGGGAATTGCATGGTATGCCTGTTTCTGTGGGATCTGATATAACTGTAAGCTCTTTAATATGTTCTTTGCATCCTCATGGCCTGCCTGATGGAAGCAGCAGCTAAAAGCAAATCATGGGGTGAGAGGGTGAGTCTTGCTGGTGAGAATTAGCAGCGTCAGGAGAGAAATATCTCACACCTAACTGACTGAATTATGCATTATGCTGCAAAATCCCCAATGTCGATACGCAAATGCTACTCCTGTTGTTTTGCCTGTGATGATTGGCAGAAAAAGAATTCAAATCACATCCACACAGCAATTGTCCTGCTGTAACTAAGTCTCTCCTATCCAGGCGGGTATGCTTGTGCAGACAAAATCTATGCAGTGTAGTCGGTGCTTTAGGAAGAGGTTAAAAAAGGATGCTGAAAACGTTTTCCTGTGTTCAGCAATACAAAATGTTGCCAGGTTAGCGTGTACTCACCCCTTTTTCTTGTGGGCATTATAGGCTAGATGTTACCCCGGACCTCGGGAGGACTGGGTGGAGGAGCCCATACTGAGGCATTGAAAGTGATTTGAGGCACACATCTCCATGGAAGGACATTTCTCTTTCCAAACAAGACAGGAGAATGGGAAGTGGAGCCAAACCAAATGTCATCCCCAACACAAAGGAGCAGTGGGCTCAGCACCGTACGCTCTCCACATGGCAGACTAAGAGGACTCTGAAATTGTGTGTAAGAAATGGTAAGAAAATTATTATTTTAATGAACACAAGATTGTTAAAATCCCCTGGTATTAGATCTTGCTAGGGTGTTTGCAGAGAGAAGAGCAGATAACAAAGCTAGCAAACAAAGCAGATAAAAACCCTACCTTTTATTTGCTGCTTAAGTTGTCTTTGCCTTGCTTCCAGAAGACATAAATCAGTTACTAATCACATTCCCATTCTGAGGTGCTGTGAGCATTCATATGTTTAATCTGTCCTGGGTGCTTTTAGAAAGAGTTGTGCTAAGGTGAGGATGAGAGTTGCACAGAATTGTCTTGTCCTTGTTAATACCTTTCTTTTCACAGAATAAGACTGTGTGAAAATCTGATTTTTTTTTTTCTTTTCCTGCTCCGTGACCAAGTTAAAAATCCAGACTGAAGAAAAGTGGATATCTGAGGCTCAAAATAACATTCTGTTCGCATTCTTTGGATGTCTCTTTCAGAACAGAAATTGCTCTTCAAATGACACCACTTCAAGATGTTTGGGAAACAACTAAGCAAATCGGAAAATGTTTTACCAGTGACCTGCTGAATTAGAATAGTTGCTGCAAAATGGTGGCATTTTATCCACGCAATCCCAAGTGGAATAACCTAACAGCCTATGGAATGTAGCCCATCCCAGGTTATGAGCTCCTTAAAGGATTGTGTTATGGAAAACAAAACATGGATTTGATTAGGTCAAGAGCAAGACCTCAAACCCCTGTGTCACCACCTCTGCCTGTCTCCCCGCAGCTGAGCCTGAGGGGACAGGGATGCCAGGGCATGGCAGCCTTTCCCTTTGGGGTTGGTGAGTCTGCCTGCCACCATCCTTGCAGGGTAGGCAGAACTCCCTTAGTGTCAGCCCTGCTCCCCACGGGCCAAATGGCTGCTAGGAGGGGGCAGGAACTGGCCCCTGGTTGGGGGCTAGGATGTAGACAAGGGGGGAGAGCAGCAGATGTGAAGGAAAGGAGGACTGTAGGTCTGAAGCTGAAGCTAAATGAAAAGGACAGGGAGAGTGGAAATGAAGCTGCCTTGTACCCATTCTGACATGCTGCAGGAGCCAAGCTGAGAGAGTGTGTGCTGTCCAGGGGAGCCTGGGTACCATTAGCATTGTCACATAGACAACTTAAAATGAGCCTTCTCTTGGGAAGAAAGAGTTAACACAATTTTGAGCCTTGCAAGCCTCCCAATCTCAAACTGTAACTGTTGAAGACCAGCAGCTGAGGATTATAAAGATAAGAGCAAGGGAAACAGGCAAGAAAGAGCTGGTGGAGGATCAGACCACAGAGTAATAATGACAGCTCCTCCCAGGCGAAGAAACGGGGATAATCCCTGGACCAAGGAGCATGGAAATCACCCAGTGCCTTTCCTCGGACAGAGAGCACCACCAATCTCCTTTCCACCCTGAAGATGTGAGCGTTAGCTGATGGGACGATGCTGGGGCTGGGAGAAGCCCCTTTGCACTGCCCTCGCAGGGCTCAGCACAGGGGTGGCAGTGGAGTCGCTGGCACCCCTGGCATCCGGCAGCCGCTGCATGACGTGGTCGCTGCCCACAGTGCAGGCAGCTGCGACCTGGCAGCTTCTCACGCGCGCCTGTGCTCCTCGGCTGCTCAGGGTCAGAGCTGTCTTCTCTCATTTCAGCTGCTTCGCTGCACGCCAGGCGTGCTGGAGAGACAGGAAAAGATGGGGCCATCCAGGTTCACCTGCAGGCTTCCCACCTCGAACGCGCTCTCACGTCCTCAGCCATCGCGGCTTCGGCAAGTGCTCTGCCACATCCCTGCTGCTTGGCTGCCCAGGAGCTACCGAAGGGGTCTTGCTGGCAAGCAGGTCCTCCAAGCGGGCAGTGATGAGCTGAGGGCATGTTCGAGGTCTGTGTTTCCAAGCTGGAGGTGATCACAGAAAGTGGAGCCCCAGGCTTTGTGTTCGTGCTGGCTTCTTCTAAATGCCCATGTTGAAGGTGTTCCACTACAGCACTTCCAAGCTCATTTTTCAGTCCTTGAGCTGGACCCTATCTTCACCTTTTGCAAGGCAGTTTTTGACTCTGTAGGCAACCTAATCTCACTGTAAGGACTTGTGCAAGGAGTCCTGTGGCTTAAATAGGGCTGTAAAATGACTGACTGCATTTATCCTGTCTATTTCAGGATCTGACTTCTGCTGTTAAAAGCTAAGGGGTTACAGGGACATTCACATGGGCCAGCAAGAGAAACCTGTTAGGCTTTTCTTAGGGTCTGGGCTGACTTGCCTGCACCTTTCAGGCACAGCATAAAGACTCCATTATGGAAAGCTTGGAAGATGGCACTGAGCAGAGGCAAATCTGCAGGTTTAACTTGGCTGTCTCCCACAGCCACCGTAAGATGGAGTTGCTTCCCATTACTCCAGGACATGACAGATTAATGACTTTGATAGCACCTGGAAAGTAAAGGAAAGTCAAAGCCAGGCCTGTGCTCACAAGCAAGAGTAAAACCAACCAGAGCTGTTTCAGGCAGTTGAAGAATGGAGAAGGGATGAGAGAAATAAGCTGCCCTCTGCTGCAGGCTGGCATGCTCACACATGCTATTCCTCTCCAAACTAAAGGGTGCTTGGCCCCCTTGTTTTCTCCCCAGGAGAGACAAGCCCAAAGGGAGCAAGGCTTTTGCTGGGATGCCAAATGTGGGTTCTGCTGGTGGAACTGTCCTGCTGACCATGGAGGCTGTGAGATCTGGGCCAGGAAGAGTGCAGGCACTCTAGGAAGAGGAGGTCTCACCCCTGCATCATACACCACAAACAACATGGGATTTGTGCTCTAGCCCCAGACCCTCCAAGGTCTGGAGCTTTCAAGCAAGCTTAGTGCGCAGGTATTCGCCCCTCTGTTGCTTACTAGTGCCAACAGAGTAGGTCAGAATCGTGGGACAATCCCCTGGATTTCTGGCTCCATTGCTTCTTGTTAGAAGTGGTTTTTTGCTCTAATGACAGTCACGCTAAGTCCAGAGGTGCATGTAGTGTAGGTGAGTCAGGGCCATGGTAATTGCTGTAAGGGGCAATGTGGATTTGTTTGGGAAGAGCTGGAAAGGCCAGAATTGTGGACATATCTGGGATGCTTTGATCCAGGTGCTCAGCAGAACAGCCCTCCAGGCTGTCACACCAAGTGGCACAGAGCACGGATGCGTATCGACAGCCTTTTCCAGCAATCCCCTTGTGCAAAAGCTAAAACCATAAAATACTTCCCGAGGACTGTGATCTTGCAGCAAGGATTTGCTCTACTCCACTTCCCTTTTGCAATGTGCTTTTTTTGTCTTCACAAAAGGCTTCCTTGGCAAAAGAGAGCTGCCAGCTGGCCAGATCTGGCCAAGGGGCTAACGGAAGTATTCAGCTCTACGCAGTTGCACCAGCAAAATTGTCTATTCAAAGAAAAGTCATAGTTTTGACTCTGGTTTTTCATCAGGGTTTGTTACTCTAGGACCACTGCCAATATAATTTTTCTCTTCTAGCTAAAATGAAAAAAAAATACCCTAGCTTGCTTGTCATACACTTTGAAAGCATCCCTCTTGCTGGCTGGTACCACTGCTGATTCCCCTCTCTTCACTCTTTTTCATCCAAGTGGTCGCTGACTTCTCAGTGTCACTTCCCTCCTTTCATCACATGGGTGACTTACCCATTTCATTATATTCTTATTTTTAAATGGTGAAAGCATTTTAATTCCTGGTGGCTTTAATAACATCACTGCCTCCCTTCCTCCTTCCTTTTTTAAACCACCTCTAAACCTTGGGGATGGAACTAGCTGACAGGTTTCCTTTAATTATCCTCGCTCTCAACGCTCATCTCTTCCACGGTGCCTTCAAGGGACACCACCATGAAAGGTGCTATGCACACAAGCAGTACGCCCAAATTGAAGCAGAGAACAAAAACAAAATGTCAAAAAATCCACCCTTAAAGAAATTAATAACAAATACAACCAGGCGCATTTCATACGCCCCATTAGTCAGTAGTGCTCAGATACCATGGTGATGAGCGTCCTATAAATATTTCCACAGCAGCAAAACTGTCTTAAAGGGACCACACAGCAGCTCATGTGCACCAGGAGGGAGCGCTTCTCTGGAGGCACCCCTTGTCCTGTCCAGACTGCATGGCTGACACATGAGCGCCTAAAGAGGAAGCCAGCACCATCTGCTTTTCATTTGCCTGTCGTGAGCACCAAGAGCAGCACAGCCCTGGCATTATGCCCATAATTCTATGATTTGACCACAACATACTGCTAGGGACAAGGGGGGGTCTATGCTTTACTGTTCAGCAGTCTCAAAGCCAAGGAGTCAGGCGAATGCTGCATCCTCTGGCTGCCCAGCCTCAGCACCACACAACCCGTGCCTTCACAGAGCACAACCACAGGGAGCATCTTAAAGATATGTCTTGTACAGAGCCAGACACGTACTTGCTTATCCTCCCAGAGGCAAATGTTTGTGGAGCAGAATAACACCTGATCAGGTTGTTAGGATTTTGGGAGCTCCTGTTCACAGATCCAGGAGACAAGCATGAGGGCCAGGCAGGGAGAGAGGGGAAAGAAACACATGCTCAGATGTTTAGGTTTCTGCAGCCAAGTTCTGCCCACACTACAGGAGAGCTTTGAGTTTCTTGCCCTTGATGTAACCACCACCAGAAGTTTGTTTTTGCAAAACCTTCTTGTCTTGAAAGCTACAACTCACACCTCAGTACCGCACCTGAGAAGAAATAGTAACCCTGTTATTAAGCTGTGGACAGCATCACCTGGAGGGTGATTCTTCGCACACCTGCTGCTGTTCACAAATAGATGGGAAACTTCATATGGGAAAATAATTTTCAAAGGATATCAGCTCCAGTGGAATAAAGGGCATAAAAACAGAGAAATGACCCTGTGGAAAAAAGCTGACCTAGCCTTGATGCTGAGGGCACAGTGCATAGTAGCTTTGAATGCCTGTGTAAAGGAGCTAGAAACCACTTGGAGCTGCTGCCTTACAAATGTTCCAAGTAGAAACACTAGCAATAGGGGAA
Organism: Nestor notabilis; assembly: GCF_000696875.1. Lineage (NCBI taxonomy): Eukaryota > Metazoa > Chordata > Aves > Psittaciformes > Psittacidae > Nestor > Nestor notabilis. Next base: position 151,076 of record NW_009923154.1, read on the forward strand.
AAAATTAAAAACAAAGCTATTTCTTGCCCATAACTTAGTGCACCCCTTGCAGACGGAGTTGGAAAGGTGTGGG
>NW_009923154.1:151179-175132 GCF_000696875.1 Nestor notabilis
TGCAGCAGGAATTGGAAAGGTGTGGGAACATGGGTTGATTGCCCCCTATGGGCTCCCTCCCACAACAGCTGTAGCTAGTCACAAGATAAGCTAGAGAAGACCGATGCAGAGGGCATGTATCTATATATGCCTTAGTGCCCATGCTGAGTTTTTACACATGCAGTCCTATAGGAGCATTTAGGGGTGAGGATTCAACTCCTCTGGGAAAAGTGTGACTTTAGCTGGTTAGACTGGCTACAGGATGAGTGGAGGTGAAGAGACCTACAGCCCTGATCGAGGAACTGCTGCTCCCTCTCTCCATTGCTGCAGGCAAGTCTTTTCTGATGTTCCCCACTGCATCTTGCACTCTTCCTGGCTTTCTAGCCTTGTATTTGTATGGTAGTTCCTGAGCATGTCCCACATGTAACTTGTTTCCCTTAAATATACTTTAAAATGATATCTGGAGGTCCTCAGTAAAGGGTGGCTGTCTGGGTGTGCAAGCAGTATGGAGACACAGTGCCAGCCCCCAGGTGCTGGTGTATTTTGATAAGTTTCTTGAGTGCCCTATTTACATGGAGACTAATCAGCTCTCAGTGGAGTTTCTTTTTGATCCTTTGGCCTATCTCAAGGGAAGCACAACACTAACTGACAAAATATGTATATTTTGGCTTTCAAAAACTATTACACTTTGCAGCTGTCACCAGACCTTGAGCTTTCTGGTTGCCAGGGAAACATCGCAGGAGATAACCTGATGGCAGCTGTGAACCGCATCCCTTCCTCTCCCAGTGCTAAACCTGCGCTTCCAGAAATGCCTGCTCTGGTTTGGGGTGTTTCATTTTTAGAAAGCAGGGTCTTGAAAAATAAGGTTATTTACAGCCTGAAGGATATTTCCTTCTGAAATGAAGCTATCTGGGAGATCTTGCTCTTTGGGCTCAAAGCACGTGTGGCAGTGGCTCAGCAGCAGCGGGTTTTGTGGTGTTCCAATAACACCAGTGGCTGCTGGAGCAATCGTGACCCTGTCCAGATAATGTGCGATAGAGTCAATGGGGGGTTTGTATAGTGTCAGCTCTGGGTTTGAAATGCTCAGGCTCTTTGGACCCATCACTTTGGAGCACCACAAGCTTGAGTCAGTGCTGTACACTCCAGATAAGATAGATGGAGCCTCCTCTCTCAGTCTATAAAAAGGGTGTGCTGAGTTGTCCCAGAGGGCTGTCAGGGACTGTGTGCCTCTTCTTGCACTGAGGGAACTTTGTGCGGTTGTTCTCATCAGAAACATTTCTCATTCTCTCCTTTTATATTATGTAACATGTCATCAGGTGGAGGTGAGACGTGAAAGAATCTGACTCTGATTTTCTCTGTGCTAGTTGGGGCCAAGCCAGTAGAGAAGGCAAAAGCTTGTGCTTCATTGTAAGTGACAATAGCACCTGAGCATCCCTGCTGGTTTCTCCATCCCTTGTGGAGGTACAGTGCCCCTGGATGCAGCTGATGGTGAGATGTTGGTTGGGGTTGGGCTGAGGAGGAACCAGACAGCCTGGGGCTGGGCAGCTGAGGGGCTGGGGGAATATAGGCTGTGGGTCTGCCACGTGTGTGTGTTGGCAGCACCTCTGGTGAGGGAACAGCAGGGATGAGCACATGGCCCCAGGGAAGCCAGATGTGTGTCTTCCTCTTCTGCTGTGACAGAACAGCCCTTTAAAGACATAAGATGCAGCTCTTTTTCCTGACACTCAAAGAACAGGTTGACAAGCTGCTGTCAGGGAAATGCTATCTAACTCCCTTTCCCCCAATAATTTCCCTGGTAGAACTGCAGTGCAGTGGAATCAAATGGTGACAGAAACCGAGGGGGAATAGACGTGTTTTCCATTTTCTGGGGTTTTTTATTCTTATGTTTCCAAGCGTGCATCTGTATTGGGAGCCATGTGCACACTGGTAAATCTTGCCAGTTCAAAGAAATGTTTTTAGTGTTCAAATTCAAGCTTTAGTGCTTCCCCCTCTGCTTAAGAAACAACAAAGCCTTGAAGATGCTCCCAGCTTGCATGGTATTAAAAAGATATCTTGGCTGAAATGGAAAACAGCATCTCATGTTTTCCTTTGGGTTACATGTGCAGCAAACCTCTTTGCTACTCTTTTAGGTGGGCTACGAAAAGTCCTCTCTGCTGATGAAAGGTAAATTGTAGGTGGAGGGACATGAGAACGAGGGAGAAGAGGGGTAGGAGTATAAAACTACCTCGCAGGCAGACAGCTTGTGTCCTGAATTGTGCCAAAATAACTGGGAGCAAATCTGGGAGTGGGACTGGCAGTGTTGGAGAGCTGCTGTGCACTTGGGCATGAGAGTGAAGCCTGGCCCTTGATGGACACAAGACCAGTGAAACCTCCAGGGAAAATGCTTTCCCCCGTCGTCCTCCTTTGATGGTGGACTGAGATTATTGATGGTTCCTTTCTTCATTTCTGCAAACAGGAGAGGATTTCCTGGGTGCACAAGGAAAGGGAAGGGGCAGGAATTCAGCAGCTTCCCATCAGCTCTGTGCTGTGTGGCTGGGGCCTCTCCTCATCACCCAGAGCTGGAGTGGATGGATGTGTGGCTGCTCGCCTCTTCCCCCTCATGCAGTACTTGCACTGTCCTTCCTCTCTAAGGAAAGTTTTCATGGTTTGATTTTTGTTTGAAACTTTTACTCCAAGAGCCTATTTTTGCCCTCCTAACTCCTGCCTGGCCTCAGCAAGGGTCCCAAGAAGAGCTTTTAGAAGGGGCTTTCCCCACTTCTCAGTCTCTAGTCTAAGCCCAGCAGAGCAGAGAAAGAGCTACTAGTGTCCCTCAGAGCTATAGCCATGATATGCTGGCCAGTCTTTTGTTAATATTCAAAGCAGAGTGTTTTACTGTTAGGATGGATGTAAATTGTTTTAAGGCAAATCCTCGGGGTTTCATTTTGCCTTTCCAAAAAGTAACAGCTGCTCAGGCTCAAGAGCTGGAAACCCTGCAAGTGTTCGTCCATTACTGCTGACTTGGGTCATTAGGATTAATGTAAGGAATTGCCTCACCCATTACTTCAAAGGGCTTAGGTCCATTCGCTCAGATTAATTTGGCTCCAAAATTTATACATCTACTTCTTTTGTACTTCCCATCCTCAAAATAAAAAAAAACAAACCAAAAAAAACCCACAGATGTCCTTTGGCAGAAGGGTACCACGCTTTCTGCATAGGGCAAATGAAGCAGAGGGACTTAAAATACATGAAATGCTGCTTTTTTAATTGTTTTTTTTAAATAAGCTACAACAAATTCCTTATCACTGAATCCTTAGGAACTGCCTTAGCACAGTAGAAGAATTGATTGCATAAATGCCAGCTGTAACTCTCTTATTCTTGGTAACAAGGCATTACTAAAGGCAGATTAATTCAGTGCCACGCTCCGATGAGACCAGTGTCCTTTTGTCTGGGACTGGCTTAGGAACCCTCTGATATCTAGTATTTCTTTTCAGCCGTGGATGTGAGAAGTCTAGTAGTGGTTCAAAACACACACCTGTATGGCAGCAAGAAGTCATGAAGGGTGCACACATATAGGTTAATTGTCAAGGGAAACTGACTTCAAGTACCATCAGACTGTTTTCAAATGTAATCATGACATCTAAGAGGATGATCTTTGAGAGATCAGAGAGCGGAAATTATTCTCTTGCTTTGCACATCTGAATGCAGTTTGGCTACAGTCAAATTAGCTGTTTCAGCCTACTCTGACAGTTTGCTCTTATATCTCTTCCCTCTTGTTGTATTATTAATAATAAAGTTAGAGATGGCAGTAGAGACCTAGCCACGTGGGGCAGGGCTAGAGCCACCGACTGCATGTAAGTAATTGTGGATGGTGACCAGTGTTTGAGTGTCCCTCAAAGGGATGTGCTGGCCCCGGGGATGGCAGGAAGCTCTTTGCCATGCTGCCTGCGGGTGTTTGAAAGGCACGAGGCTGGATTTGAGCTAACTCGTTTGCTTCATCTTCCCTTCCTGCCTTCCCTCCAGCTTTCCCCTTGCACAGCTGCACTTAGTAATGAAGCTGGCAGCATTAGAAAGTCACTAGAAGTAACCCAGCTGCCTCCATCGGTTCACGAGGAGAATGACTTTGTAGCTGCTCTCAGTCCATTAATTGCACATAATAAGGCATTTAGTGACAGAAGGATGGTTGATGAGCCTTAGCTGAAATAATAGAGGCCTGCCGAGAGCTGCATTTCCTTTGTCGGGGAGGAGTGTGGAGGGTCCCAGTGCTGACGTGTGGAGTTGGAGTTGTACAGGGGTAAAAGCAGTGGAAACCTGCTGCTCCCTGATCCAGAGGGCACACAGCAGGCCCGATGCTGAGCAGGGAAGCACAGCCCTGCACACTGAAGCACTAGTGTGGCTGATCCACTCCAGGAGGAGCAGATCCCTGCATATCCAGCTCATGCTGCAGTGCTTGCCTGGTGAAAGCCAAGGGGAGCTGCCCCGCTTTGAGGGGGAAAACTGGTGGCTGCTGGCTGCACTGACAAGCACCTGATGACAGATGAGTCCTTCAAAAAGGGCTGGACATGGGATTCTCTATCCCTGTGTGAAGGAACAGGGCAGGTTGCATGGTGTGGACTGCAAAACTCAGGCTCTTTAGTTACCATGCTGGCTCTGTCTGCTGGGAGAATTAGGAATGGATTGGGGTGGGTGCTGGCCATTGTTGTCAGACAGATTCTTCCTGCATTTCTAGCAGCCCAGAGAGGAGGAGGAGGGGGATGCACTTGGTGACTGTCCCTGCAGGAGTGCAAGGGGTGTCCTTGCGATTCAGGCAGGCTGGAGTGGGGCAGCTCAGCTCCCTCATTAATAAGGCAGCAGTTCTTGCATCAGCAAGCTGTCTCGCCAGCCTCAGCCCCTGGTGTTAGGGGGCTTCCTACACCTCATTGCCATCTCAGCTCTGTGGGGAAGCAGGTCAAAGAGCTGTGACGCCAAAGCCATGCAGCTCTTGTCGGTCTCAGTAGGGAAACGGATACTAACAGCATCTGTGCTGGGAGAAACTGGCCCTTGGAGGCAATGGGGAGCCCAGGGCAATCCACCCCAAGCCAGGGAGCAGGCAACGCATGTCTGAGCTGCTACTGCAGCTCCCGTCTTGCCTGCAGTGAGGGTCGCCCTGCAAGGTAAGGTGTGTGTCTCCCCAGAATAGCCAGACAGACCCTATGGGGGGCATGTGCAGGTAGTCCCTCGAGGCCTGCAGCTGGAGCATCTGCCTCAGTTCTGGTCTGTGCAGCCGCCCAACTGGTTGGCACATCCCTCACCTGCGAGAAGGTCTGTTGGCAGGAGGTGTTTCTTTGACTGAATGAACACTTGGGAATGTCAACATTTCTCCAGGCTATTTGTTTTGTTTTGTTTCAACATCTCAGTCCTGAGCAGCAGGGTCCGGATGTTTCACAAGGGGATGTAAATATTACCCCTGCATGGGGAAACAGAGGTACAGCACAAATGGTTGGTTTGAGCACAGGTTTACCTGTCCCTCTGCCCAGATGGGCATGTCCTGGGTGCACTGGGACCGCTGCTCCATGAGCTGATTCCATCTGCTCTGAGGATGGGTGTTACTGCTGCAACCTTCATTACTATTTTTAATTAACACCCTGTCATCATTTGGCAACCTTCCCACCTGCCCCATGCCTCAGGACATCCAGCCAAGAGCTGGCTCCTTTCCTCCCCAGGGCATCCATCCCCCACAGTGAGCCCACGGCTGGGATGCAGGCAGCTCCTCCATGTCAAAGCACACCATTAAATAGCTGCTCCTGCCTGTGCTTGGCTCTGGTGCTGGTCTTGTCCCACCCTGTGTCCCCCAAAGGAGAGAGGCAAGGACCTGGGCATAGCTGGCAAGTCCCACTGATGGCAGCAAGCCTTGTGCTGATGCTTTGGCATCCTTGGCAACCAGCCTTGCTTTGCTGGTGTGCCTTGTAAAACTGAAGTGAAGGGAGAAGGCTGATGCCAAGTCCTGACCACGTACCCAAAGCTTTTTTTTCTTGCTCTGCTTGCCTCCATCTCTGAGGACAGCTGGAAAGCTCTCTTTCTTTCTCTCTAAAAAAAGCCTCCCTCTTCTACTCACCTAGTCTAGACAGACTTGCTTTTATAGGATTTTTGAGGTTTTGCCTTAAGCTTTTCAAAACCTGGAGACCTGAGGCATACACTGCTCATAAAAGTGAAATGCTCTGTGGTGGAAGCCCATGAGTGTCATTTCCTTTTCCACAGGGAAACACGTCTCAGAGCAGAAGTCCTGGGTAGCAGATCTTTGTTGGGATGCAGAGAAGAAGAACGTAATTTTTTGCAACTTTAGCTGGAAAATTATTTCAAATCCTTCCAAAACAGTGTTGTGGTTGTTTTGGGGGGCTTTATTTTTTCTTTTTTGCTTTTTTTTTTTTTAAAGTTTGTGTGACAGAGGGAGATTTGTCACACTTTTGCAGGCTGGATTTAGAGAGGGAAAAAAAGCATCAGGGCTGGCTCCTCCTATTCTTGCACTTGACCCCCTTGACATCCTGCCCTGGCTGGATGCAGTGTGTGCAAAGAGACCAGTTACATCACGCCCATGCAGCTGGAAGTTTTGTTTTCAGGGGGTAGCAATCTAGCTGGGTTTCTGGCCATCCTGGCTTTTGCACCTCTACTGGGTAGAGGAAGAGCTTTCCCAGACGCCACAGTGCTGAGTGAATCTCTCAGTCTCTAAGCTTTGACCAAACCCAAAGGGGACCACCAGACAGCCCCCAGCCACATGGGTATCATTTAAGAGAAGCAGCATCCTGCTCTGGAAACCACTGTGAAAGGGCTCTGCCATTCCTGCCCCAGCAGCACAGGCTGCTGGGCAAATGACTGCCCTGGGCATGTGCAAGTAATGTCCTGGCTCTCCCCTCCAGCTCCTGTGTGTGCAGGAGGCAGGGGACAAGCACTGCACCCCTGGCTGCCACAGCTGTACCAGCACCCTCATTCCCAGTGTGCTGGGGCAACGTGCTCTCCTGCACTGCTTTGTGCTGCTGTCTGAGTTAAAAAGGTGAATTCTGGCCAGAACAACTCTAAATGCTCTGGAAATTCAGATCCTAATACCTGCACCTGGAACCCAGAGGGTCCTGGTGGGAGGCTTCTCACTGTAGGACAGGTCCATTATGGAGAGCTAGCTCTTGGACAGGGATCGCTGGAGCGAACTCCTCCAGGAAGCAGCCTTAATACAGTAAGTAGCTCTTATCTCCTGATCAATGCGAGACCTCTGCTCCCTCGCAGCCGTGTTGCTGGAAATGCCATTATTCGGGCAGAAGGCAACACTGATGCTCTGACAGCTCCGGTCTCCACTAAGGGGCACGGAAGGGCAAGTGAGCCTCTGGGCTTGCAGCGGCCACGCAGCCCCTGTGGCACCAAGCTGCTCCTCTGGGATAATAGGGGTGCCCCTGTTAACACCAGAGACACACACTGCTGACTGAGGCCTTCCTCTCAGCTGCTCATAGTATTGCCAGACACTGAGTGTTCCAGCTGAATATTTCCATGCCAAATGTCTGCCCCAGGCTCTTTTTTTTTTTTCCTCCTTTAAACAGAAGCTTCAGCAAAATTGGTTCAGTTGTTTCTCAGAGCGAGACCAAGGAAAAATATGTTCATAAAAAGTCTTGCTATGCTTGAGAAATGCAAGCTTCTGCAGCCAGCCCTGCTCCTACTTCTCACGTGGAGTCCTGAAGTGATGCCAAGTTGTCCACCTCTGCTTGTGTGCGCTCTGTGCTCCTCGTGTTTTGGATGGTGTGACATGTTGGGGTCTCCTTTGGAGGAACACAGAGCTGTCTGAGCATATCGAGTGTTAGGTAACAAAACTCATTACCTGGGCATTTTGTAGTACTAAAACTAGAAGATATCTGTGTCTTAGTCTCATCCCTCTCTCCTTCTGCTCTATTTTACAGGGCTGCAGTGAGAATCAACTCAATATCTGATGAGAACCCAGGTGGTATAAGCATGATCTCAAAAGAACAGCCCACAAAGAGATATTGAGCTGTTCAGGAGCCTACTGGGCAGCGTGCAGAAGGGAAGGGATATGGCCTCACTCCCTGAATAGCAAGGTTAAACCAATGTTATACTTGTGCTTGTCAGGCAGTCCCATCCAGCCCAGCGTTAAGTCATGTAGGAAACAGGGTGGGGGAAGGATGCTGATGAACCCAAGTCTTTTAATTTCCCCACTTCCAGTTTCAGTTGCTGTTCTTCTAATGAGTGAGAGGAATTCAAGCTATTCGTTCCTGGCTGCCAGACCCTAGTTTCTGGGCTGTTGTCTCTTATTTGTTTTCAGTTGCCTGGCTTCTCACAGTGATCTATTCCTTCCTTCATATTTTAGTATTCCACCCTATGGGCAATGATCTCCCCTTTGTCACCAAAATACTGCATTAGCATACCCCTGGGTTTTCTGAGCTAAAGTTGTTTAAAAGCCCGAAACAAGAAAACCAGCAGATGGAAAGGAGTTTCATTCTGTCCTTTCAAATGCTGCCTGCTACCAGCTCCTTTCTAGTCATGTTGCTACTCATCTTCCAGTGCTTGCACTAATCCTCAGCTTTACTGGTTTAACTGTTAATTTTCCACTAGCAGAGGTTTTCTATGAAGTCCAGATAGATGTGATCTGCTGCCATGCCTTTGTCTAGGGAAGTAGTTCACCAGAGAGTATCATCTGTACAGAACATGGCTTACCTGTTGTAAAACCCACCTTGTGCCTGATTTTTATTTACCTTTGTCTTCCATCTAGGCCTTGCCTTCACATGAGGTATGCAAAACTGTAGTGCTTGTGTGCACATGTCTGTATCCATCACGTGCTGTTCTTCAGATTTCGAGTACCATACCTCTTCCTCCTTTCCTGCTTGCTAGATCCTTTAGAAAGAGGCTACCAGCCTCTTGTTTCATTCTGACATCTCTCTCTGAATTTTTGCCTGGGGCTTGTCTGGCTGTCCCCTTTGCACATCAGCCTTTCATTGAAAATGTCCATGTCCCAAGTTCTCATCTCAACCTTTGTACTCTTGTGCTTTTATTCCTCATCCTCCTCCTCACTGACAAGTCAATCTGTTTTTTCTTTCTTTTAAGGTCAATACCTAATTTTCTTTTTGATAAACAAAATGATTTGATTGCTTCATGTTTGCTGGAAAGCTTTGGGGTTTTTTCCCCTGGAGCGCTGAGATCATTTGGCTCCTTTCTATACTCTTCTCTTCCAGCAATCTTTTCAGAGTGTTTTTACCATGCTAGAAGCACTGAGCTGGGACTCATCTTGCTAACGTGCATCAAAGGTGCATATGACTTGCTTACTCATTATTCCCAGAGCATGCATCTATTACCACCCTCTTGCCACAGCTTTATGCTGTTAGTTCTTATCCTGTCATGATTTCCAAAACCCTTTTCAGAGACTCTGTTCTCCAGACATGGCACCCTCGGAATCTGCCTGTCACTCCTTATTCCAGGAACAACTTTTTGCAGTAAAATGGTGGTTGTCTAAGTGGGCTTTGCTCACTGATATGTAGAGATTGCTTTGCGTGGTTGCCCTGTGCTCCTCCTTATTCATCGCTTTGAATCTCTTTGTCATTTATACACTATAACAGCACTGAGATTTGCATTTGCTTCCCAGTGATGAAAATGCTGGGAAGTGTCAGGCCTCAAGTAGCTCCGTGAAGAACCCTGCTAGAAACACTCCAATCTGAAGATGATTCACCACGGATAATTCCTTGTTGAGATCTGTCAACCAGCTCTTAATCCAGTCGATGTGCAGTTTATTGATATTATATACTGTTGATTTTTTAATCAGAATGTTGTACAGTTGAATGTCAAATACCTAACAGCAGTCCTCCCTAAAGCTGACTTGGTGTTAGCCGTGGAGTCAAGCAGTAGGTGTGACATGTGTAAATCTGTCATCTCATCAGAGAAGGCCCACAAAACTAGCAGAGCTGGTTGTTAGATATGTTCCTATCCTCTGATTTGCCACTCTTTGAGACCCACCATGAAACTCTGGGGAACTTCATTGCAGTCTCCCTGGGCTTGTTGCTGCCTCAGTGTGTACCCCACACAACCTTTGGTGCAGAAGGAGCTTCACTTTCCTCTGAAGTTTTCCCTTTCTGCAGCTTTCCTCCACGCAGTGTAAGTGTGAGGCCACCTTCAGCCAGGGGGTCTACCCAATACTCAAGCCTGGGCAGTCCCCAGGGAAAAGTGGATGTGTGGTGTATGGTCCTCAATATCCTCTGTCTCCAAAGCCAGTTGAATGTGCAACTGTTTATCTAATGCCCCTGCTCCTTCTGGTGTGTGCAAGGTGAAAACCTGGGCTCTGGGGGAGCAGAGAGGACACTGAAGAGCACTAATTTCTACAGGAGGTGTTTGCTTATCCCTGGACTAAACCTCAGGCTGATGCACCAAACCGAACATTTCCTCTCTGAAAAGTCCAGTGATGCTGTGTGCACAAGAGGGTAAATTCTCCCTGCCAGAATTTGTTTCTCTGCTTCAAGCCACCTCAGCAATTAGCAAAACCCCATCCTTCCTATTTGCTCACTTCCAGGCTGCTTAAAGCAAAAGTGGGTGCAGACTACACTCCTCCAGTTTTGGATTCAGTCCCACAAGGTTTTTCCCTGCCGGATGGTGTAGTTGTTCCCTATCCTCCCACCCTCTCCTCTGGAGATGCTGGAGCCTTTCCACCACCACCTGGGAGCACCAGGCTCCTGTGCTGTCAGGTAAGTCAGGTTCTTGTAGTCATTACGGGGCTGGCTGAGCAAACTTAAACTTGGCCTGAAGTCTGACATCTGCTGGATTTCTCTCTGGGAACTGTAGGGTAGAACAGAGGTGTTGAGCTGAGGGGCCACGCTAATGAAGGGACTGCCCAAACCTTGCTCAGGGAAGGCTGTAGCAAAGGAAAAGGTTGGGCATATATGCTTCTAACCCAGGTAGCAATAAGCTGCTTCAGCTGCAGGTCACCCGCTGTCTCACTTGGTGGCCCGTTGGTAATGTCTCTGCAAGGGTGCTTCATCCTGCAGCTCTAGCCCTCAAAGAGGTTTTGGAATACTCTGGATACCCAGCACCTCTAAAAAACCTGGCTGTGAGTTTCAGAGCATCAGGTACACCAGTGTAATGCTCCAGTAGCATGATGTTTAGCAACAGCCCTAAAGGACTTTCTCCTCCAGGCTTCAAGTGCTGGGCATGATTCTTATCTTCTCGGGTGGTCCTTTTCATTATACCTTTGTGCAAATAAGAGGCAGGACCCTCACCTCCTCTTGGATGAAAGCACTGTGTAAGAGGATGTATTTTAATAATTACAAAGTGCTTTCTCCATTTATTGTCATTGCATCGTGTCCTTGCTGGGCACAGTTCTGTGTGCAGCAACAAATGGAGCCCTTTGCCAATCTCTCCCAATTGGTCAAGGGCTTGAAGAGGGAAATCAGCAGCATTCAGAACAAAGCAAAACTCTGACAGCATGAGGTTTAGTTCCAAAGTCAAATTTGCCCATGGTTTATTTTTAAGGATTTGTTATGCCATGGAGGCATATGTTTTGGGGGCACCATTTGCAGTGTGGTGGTTCCTCTGTGGAAGGCAAATAGCTGGACACTTCAACGTATTGGAGACTGCTTAGAAACTTTCATGGCCTGCCTGTCTTTCTCCAGAAGGGTTGAGCATGTACAGTTCCCACCAACTTCTTTGCAGGCAAGCTGTGGGTTTGACATGTTAGATCCATAGTTTGGGGGCTTTTTATCCTGTTTAGAGACATCTGAAAAAAGGCAGATTAAAATATAGTTCAATCTTAACCCTGTCTGTGGATTAGCATTTTAACCAAGTTCCCAACGTGCCGGTTGGACTGCATCAAAGCACCTTTCTTTATAAGAAACTATCGTTTGAGTGCAACTCTGATGCAAGAGCAGATCAATCTGCCCCTTTTGATTGTGGTTTCTCTGAAGTTTTAGACTTGTCCTGAATACAGAATTCAAAACAAATCCTGAGAGCCTGAAAACCTGCGCGGACTGAGAATAAGGTTTGTGCAAACCCCTGCCAAGCAATAAGGCAGCTCCTCCTGGCTCTGAGAACTGAACTTCTCCGCACAGCAATGCTCAGGTGTGAGAGGAAGTCTCCTGGCTCTGAGAACCGAACTTTTCCGCACAGCAATGCTCAGGTGTGAGAGGAAGATGGTGCTTCTTTGGAAGCACTCAGTCCTGCAGCTCTGGGTTAAGTGGAGGCTCTCAAGTTGCTGTGCTGTGTCTTTCATCAGTGGTTTACCAGTGGGAGGGGAGGCAAATCAACAGTTTGCTCAAGGAAGTATCTTTACCATTCAGCACATCGATTATCAAATGTGTAACTAAAAGATGCTGGGTCAACCGCTTGGCAGATATCTGGGTTTTGCATATCTCAGTTTGGATTGTGGCTCCACAGACACAATCTAGTTTTCCCAAAGCTTCTTCCTGCTGTGTTGTTTGCCTTGGGCTTAGATGGGTCACTAGGGCTTCGGATTGCAAAAATCAGATCGGATGCTCCTACCTTTGTTTTCAACAACAGGGACAAACTTTGCCCTTTGCAGTGCCTGCAGGGCAGCAAGTAACAAATGTTTATGTGAATATTGGTTAGCTCTGATAATAACCTGGCTGACCTTGCTGGGGAGAATCCCTTCTGCCCTTGCAAGACAGAAGCGAGTCTCCATCTCTGTAGCTGTGAGTCACCTGCCTTCAAGGCCTTTCACAGCAGAGGGAATGGGGAGACGGTGCCAGGCAGGGGGGCTCTTCCCTGCCTGTTTTCTCAGAGAGTACAGATACACAAGATCTGGTGGGCTTGCTTGCTGCTTGCGTACCTCTCTGAGCGTACGCATGACAGTCCACAGCCTATTAGCCATGCAAAAATTTACCTTAAACCAGATAAACTTCCCTGTACAGCTGGGGAAAAGTTGTGCGCTATCCTGCTGCTACCCAAGCTACCTGCTTTTAGATGTGTTCCTGGCTGGTGCCTATCTTGTTGCTCCTTCTGCTCCCCTGCTCAGCTGAATGCTGTCTCTCTCCTGGCTTTGGTGATGCTGTCCCTTCTGCAGCGAGTAGCCTCTTGTCATCCCTGCAAACAGGGAACTCATGGCCCTCAGCTTCTGGGCACAGGCTCTCCACCACAGGAGACAGGGGACAGCCCAGCTCCTGCCTCTATATTCACAGAGCATGTTGAGGGCTTTTCCTGCAGGAGGAGTGGAGAAAGCCATAGGTGACTGACAAAGGTTCTCAGGCCGCACCAGCATTGGAAGGAACATAACACTTACTGGGAGAAGAAGAGAAATATAGTGTGTGCTTCCTATTTGTCTCTTGAGGCAGGGCTGCCATTCCATCACCTCTGCCACCTCTCCTCCTCTTCCATCCTCTGCACTGAGCAGTGCCTTTATGTTCACAGGATGAGTAATTCAGCACATCTGCACATCTTCAGAGGCTCTTGGGAGGTTCCTGTGGAAGGAGAGGGATTTGTACCTGGAGCCTTGTTTCTCATTCTGAGCTGCTCAAGGTCTCACATCTGGCAGAGAAGGTAGGAACCGGTTTAACAGACTGCATGTGTTCTCTTTCCACTAGCCCCTGGGATTTAATTTTAGGACTCCCTCCAGCTGCCTTGCCTTCCCTGCCCATCTCCACAGGCCAATGTCAGGCAGCACCAGTAGCTAAGGGAAGATCTGTGAAAACAGGCAACAGAGCTGGTGACCTCTCTCATGGAGTCCCAGCCACAAAGACGTTAATCAGATAATCAGAGCTGACACATGAACAAAATATTACCCTCCAAAAATCCTCCTCTTGTCATTTTCCTTCATGTCCTGGTGCTCTTTGTGGTTTTCTGCCACCACGCACTGCTTGTGCACAGCAGCCTGTAGAGCTGAGTACGCTTCTTCTGATATGGTTTGTCCTCTATTCTTCTTGCTTAGCCCTCTCTCATTGAATCTGATTGACTCTGAGGCCATTGATTTTTAAATAAGGTCTTGGGGGGAAGGTCTGACAGGTTTTGCTTTGGTTTTACGCAGCAGGCTTTGACTTCTGGTTGGGAGCCATTGAGCACTGCTGCTATGTTAAATGATGGTCAGTGATAGGAATGTAGTCACTGCTTAATACCCCAAATTGCTGCTTTCAAGTGGGCAGGGTTTGGCTTTTGGCCAGATCTCCGTGCTCCTGGCAGAATGATTCATTACCTTGTTCTGGCAAATGTATTTTCATCTGCTAGTTTAAATCTGATTTCTAGTAGTCTGCGTGGTTCTCACAGCTGAGGAATTTCCTGCCCTTTATCCGCCTGTTTTCTTCCAATCCAGGCTAAAATCAATACACTTAAATAAATAAAGCTATTGGGCTTGTGAGTACCTCCTGCTGTGTCAGCAGCAGAAGTAGAGCAGAGTGACCAAAGATTAGTTAAGCCATTTTCTTCTTCTTTAAGTAAATTTGCTGTTGTTGAGCCATGCCAGACCACAGCAGGGAGAGTTTACCAGCTGGCACATCCGGCAGCGTGCCTCATCTTCCCACCAGTGGCAGCTGACTCCGTGGGAAAGGGTCCCTGTCCTGGTCGGCCACCAGCACTACCCCGTAGGGTTTGGTTATGGTTTTGTGGCACGAATGCTTTGCGATGGGAATGTTCTGCCACTAAGTTCAATAGGATGGATGACACAGCGTGTAGCCTTGTCCTTAAAGCATTCCCAGGTGTTGCTTTCACTTCTGCTCTTCCCCACCAGACATGCTTTCCAGGTCTGGTTCTTCTGAAAGGGTTATACAGTGCATGGCAGGGACTCCTTCCCACAGCCCCTGTCTGTCCTGCAGCAGGGGGGTTCTGGCAGCAGCATCCTCCACCAGGATTTATGCATCCCTTTCATCTACGGCTAGGGAAAAAGGTGAGGGTGGCATAAGCTGAGGTCTTCTCTTTCCTCTCTAATGCCAGGAGTTACCCCGCAAGCACTTATTTCAAGAAGCAAGAAACAGGTTTAGGATTTCTTGACCAAGCCTTGGGGTTTCTGCAGTCCTGCATGGAGCATTGGAGAAACAGGGGTCTCATTGGCAAGCAATGGGATATATATTCCCGGCCCTGGATTCGCTGTACTGCCATGCCCTGGTAGGGCAGACCTCAGCGCAGGGGAAGGCAGATTCTCCTCCTGCTTTCCTGGGCAGAGCCCCCTGTTCTCCACAGAGGCTGGTAACTCAGCTTTGCATTCATATGAAGAAGAGAGTCGTGCTTTTGGGCCTCTGGTACCAGCTTCCAAATCACAGTGTAAGCCCTGCTTCAAAGGCCTCCCTTTGATCTGGGGCAATCATTCAGAGATGTCTCTGTGCAGCAGCTGTGATAACACATACATTTAGGGATGGAAGGAAACTTCCATTCTACCACTTTTTTGTTCATGCTGGGGTTTCGACATTTGTTTTTTTGAAGGGAAAATTATGTTGAACTAAATTGAAAATGTTAGTGACTTTTATTTCTCAAACTTTTAGTTCTCCCCCCACCATTTCCTGCATAGTTTTGTGAGGAAAAACTGTTTCATAAAAACACATCCCACCTTTTCGTCCTTTATCATCTACCCAGCTCTGGCTGCAACTCACTCTGTGGGAGCAAGTAGGATGTGTTACGACCCAGTGGTTCAGCACTGGCAGGGGAGTGAAAGAGCAATGCTTTCCCTCCCTCCTTGCCAATAATTGCAGGGCCTGGAGATGAAAGCAATGCGGCGTGCAGCATTGGGCTTCTGGCACTGAGGCAAGCAGGATGCCACGTTGCTGCTGTGATCTTGCAGTTCCCTACCATGATGGTGAGTGAGGCACTGGAGCAGGGTGCCCAGAGAAGCTGCGGCGCCCCATCCCTGGCAGTGTTCAAGGCCAGATTGGACACAGGGGCTTGGAGAAACCTGCTCTAGTGGAAGGGGTCCCTGCCCGTGGTAAGGGGGGTGGAACTGGATGATCTTAAGATCCTTTCCAACCCAAACCATTCTATCATTGTGATTTCCAGATCCTGCCACCCCTCAGTCTCACTGGGCTGAGTTGGGATGCCCTCAGATGCCCAAAGTGGTCAGGGCATTGTGGAGGGACTCATGTTGTTTTTGGTAGGGCTGCCCTGGGGGTTCCTCTGAAGGTGAGCGTGGGTATCGCACGCTGTGCCCTGAGCTGGAGGGGTGCAACTGAGTGGAAAGGAGACAGGCTTTGTTTATACACAGATACCCGTGCAGCCAGCAGCATTAGTGAAAGAAAACAGAAAAGGACATGACAGTTACACTGAGTTTTCATTAAATATTAAATGGAGTGAAGTTTTCCAGAGTGTGCCTGGGCTGTTTCCAATTGTCTGTCTGATGGCAAGAGAAAGAAGCCAAGTGAGTGAACCCTGGGTCTGGAGGTGCAGGACTTCCTGCTCAGGAGCAGTGAGGACAGACATTGTCATGCACCAGGCTGCCTGCAGAGCACCTCTTGCTTCACCCAGAGCAGCAAGCAGCTCCGCCAGCTGTCCCACCACTGATACAGCCCAAAAAGAAGAGCTAACTCTCACAGGCATCTCCACTGAGAGACCATGGGCGGGAGACAACTGAGGTCCTAGGGCCAGAGCATCGCTGGCCCACGCTGGAGCAGTGACTGCAAGAGGCAGACACCTCCCTGATTTCTAGCTGGGGAATTAACTGCTCATGTATACCCCTTTCTGCCAGGTTTAACACAAAGGAAATTTCCTGTGCATAGGGAATACTAAACAACTGCTGCAGTCCCTTTTGCGTGCTTCCTTTCCTCTGCTTTCCCCCTGCCACAGGAGCTGTGCAACCGTGACCCAGCCTGAGCACAGCCCTCCCATCCCTCCCCATTCCCACCGCTCCCCCCACATAGCCTTGCCTCTCCTTGTGCAGGAGCTTAGCGGGGCCACAAGAGGAATTGTCCTAACTTGGATTGGGTTAATAAGTTAAAATGCAGACACTTAATCCCCACTGCTAAATCAGAATGTAATTCAGCTTATAACCACAGCCCAATCCATGTGAATTACAATCACTTTAAATACAGCCAGGGCTAGCTGGGATTTAACATCCTCCTGAGAGATCCTGAGTATGGAAACTGGGACACAGCACTGCTTTCAGTGAACCTGCCATCAGAGGGAGCCGAGGCAGCGGGGCAGATGGATTTTGTTACCTCTCAGGCCTCCTGGAGAGGAGGACCCTTGGGTGCAGTCCTTGGTTAGTGCATGTGGCAGGAAGACGTGTGTGAGACTTGGGCAAGAGCTTATCCCCAAGGAGGGGGGCAGAGGCTGCTGGCAACCCAAAGCACTTTTATCTTTAATTTAGGATGTTTATCTCAAGAGATTCTTCAAGCTTTAAAACAAACGTAAGGAGATCTTCGCTTGCCTGGCAGCATCTGGCCTCTGAAAGCAGGCACAAACAGTCCTGGCAGCAGGGTTAGTAGCAAGTTGTTTGTGTTCTGCCCCTTTCCTCCCAGTTTTAACTACTGTCAGATGAACCTTACTGTCCCTCTGCCTGCTCCAAGAAACCACTAGAGAAAATGGGTCTTCCCACAGCTTGAATCAAGAATGGGCACTTGGCAAGTCATCACATAAGTGCCTAGGATGATGCTTTCACTCTTAGCATTATTTGGTTCTGGCTTTCACAGCTTCAATATTCAGTCCTGATGGGGCAAGAACAATTGTTCATTGTCTCCTTGCACTAGCCTGGCCTGGGAAAGCAGAGATTTAGGAGCCTGCATGCGAGCAGATGAGTCCTGCTGCTGCCACTGACCTACAAGCCTTCCCAGGGATCCACAAGTAGATTCTGGGAGCATGCAAATTCAAAGGTTCTGCAGAAATTGAGGGTCTTGAAGGATGCTTTTCAAAGCATTGAACTGGAAAGTCCCTGTCGGAACAAGGCGTTACTCTTGTGGGCTGCCAGGCACAGATGCAGAGTTCAAGGAGTCCAAGTAACTATACTGGTGAGGAGAGGTTAGAAAATAAGCTCTTCTTCCCAGACTGGTGCTTATGTTTGGACCCTTTTAGGAAGATTCTGATGTTTTTTTAACATGTCACTCTTCTGTGGATTTTTTAATGTTTCATCTCTTTCTGGTGGTGAAAGGCTAGTGCTGTTGTGCTGCTACCTATCCACAGTGATTTTTCACAGCCTGTCGTGTAGAGTGCCTGGTGCACTGGACTGGAGAGCTCGTGAGTTTACTGTGGGTGTGATGAGGGAATGGAAATTATGTGAGTTCTTGGGTGCTTTCCCAAACCCCAGCTAGCCGGTTTTCTGTTTAGATATGGTTTACTTAGCGGCACTGGTAGAGCACAGAGAAGAGCAGAGGGTTTTCAGGCTCTGGCAGAGCATAATCAGAGTATTGCTGGCTGGGACAGATCAGCAGTGCTACAGCAAAGAGATTCATCTGCGTGTCCCCCAGGCATATCATTAAAAGCTCTTGAAGTCTTTCTCACATGCCATAAAGGAGGGCCAGCTACCAGGGGTGAGCAAGGCAGGAAAAGCTGCAGAAGCGCTGAGATACCAGAATGGGTGTATGGCCACCTGAGACAGGAGTCATGGAGATCTGGATGATAGAGCAGAGATGCACCTTCATTCTCCCGACCTGCCCAACAAGCAGTTGTGGGACAGGGGCTGTGGCATTGGGGCGGCTGGAGCAGAGAGCAGACCAAGGCAGATGTGAAGGGCTACAGTGTGCACTCTCTGGGAAGCATTGTCTCCCAGCAGGAGTTGTCCGCAGCCATCCACCTGTATATGCCTTAGCACAGACCCACCCCATATAGGGAAATGTGGATCTAGGGTTAGCTTCCCCTAAGGCACTGAGCTTTTTGGGGTCTTAGGCTAGCAATGCTTGTTAGTGCTGCCCAAGACCGCTCCTGCCTCAGCAGTGCTGGGACTCTGGGCTAGAAAAGGGTGAACTTCCCAGACAAACTGTGGTTATGGCTCCCCTCTGCACTGCCCTTGGCTCGTTACAGAAATACATGATCAGCTGATGAATCTCCTGCCAGGCAGCTGGGCTGGCTTGGCCCCACAACTGTGGTTGTGACATCCTCCCTGTGTCCACTGAGATGTCCATGTGCACCGCGACCACTGCCCCTCTCAGCCACAGGCTGGGCGTTAACCAGTCTCAGAGGTAAGGACTTGTTTTGTTCTTGTTTCACTAAAGTCAAACAATAGTTTGAATTTTTGCAGAGCTTTATAATCACATTGTTAGTTTCCCCAGAGCTTTCAGAGGGTGCTGTGAGCAATGCTTCTCCCTTCTGTAGCTGGTCTAACTGCAAAAAGGAGAGAGATGCTCATCCGAGCAAGGCCAGGATGGCACTGCCTTCATTCCCAAGGCAGGGGATCACTTGCTGCTGGGGCTGCCCATCCATGCACACTGAATGTCTGAAAGGAAGTTCTCACCTCTCTATGGATGAACCACCTAATGTGTTTTGAAATGAGGGTGTTCCCAGGGCCTTGTGCTGCATGAAGAGGGCAGGCTGACCCTGAAACTGGATATGTTTCTTCACTTTGGCTTATGGTGTTCCCTTCTTTACACTGACCCCATCAGCAGGGACGTGTCTGCGGCAGGGCAGGAGGTGTGACAGAGTCCCAGATGGCAGGATCATCCATTCAGCCATCCATCATCACTGCTTTGTGTGATGGCTCAGGGCAGAGGGATGTGATCCCTGTGCTGGTACCAGGGCAGGCACTGGCTACTGGTACCTGGACCGACCCTGCAGCCATGCCACAAAGCGTCAGTTCTTTCCACCTTCCAGGCCAGGATGAGCGTGAATGCTCATTCCTCCCAGGGGATGTTGGTATCTTAACTCGATCAAAACATGTCCTTCTAATGGGCATGCTGCCCTGGCTGGAGGTTCACGCTTCCTGGGGAACTCCACTCTACAGGCCCTGGCAATTATTTCTCTATAAGACTGCTGCTTCTGTGCATGGCCAAAGATGCTGGAGAACAGTCTACAGTGGCCAAAGGGCAGGTTTGGCGTTGATTTGGGGTTTTTATAGGCTATTTTGCTAGGTTGCTCACTTTAAAGTCTCTTCTTACTAGGTTTCCTCTCTGGGTGAAAGTTAAAGGGCATCTTTTTCCATCACAAGGCTGCCCAGCCCCAGCGGCAGCAGAACTTACAGGCTGGCAGTGTTCAGGCTATCCTTAGAGAGGGCATGCTACAGCATCCCTATCATACAGCGTGAAATTATCCCTTATCCCACATGCTGCCATACACAAGTGGGTAATGACAAAATAAGGCTTCCAAGTGATTCTAATAGGGAATTACAACATCTGCTCCTTCCTTAGCACAGGCTGCAGTACTCGGAGGACTAAGCAATCTTATATGAGAACCTAGCCCCAGCTGCAGAGGTGTAAAGACCACAACAAAGGCTCCAGGGAGATGTTCCTAAAAGAGGAGGAGGTTGGACCACTGTGTGCTCATCGCCTCTCCCTACAGTGGAGTGACTGGAACAGAGGGTATTGCCAGGACAACCTGAACTCCTGCTCTTGCCTTTCCCAAAGATGACTTCAGGAGCAGAGCTCTCTTATCAGGAACCATACTGGTCCCTGCTGATGCTGAGACATGGGTAGGTTCAAGACTGGCCAGGTTCTCCTCTGTTCTGGATGTACCACTCAGCTCAGTCACAGTTGCCGTTTGAGAATAACAAATAACTAAAATGCTTTGTCAGCGTGGAAGCCCATTGTGCCAGCAGAGGCTGTGTTTGAAATACAGAAGCAGTGCAGTTTTTGCTGAGGAACTCCCCCAGAGACAAGCAGCTCCTGTATTATTAACAACGGCGCTGATGAATCCCTGTTAATGAGACACGCTTGCTCAGCCAGACAGCAAAGTGGCTGTGGCCATGCTTCTCTCAGCCTTGCACTGCAGCGTGTGCCTTTGAGAGCAAGAGATGACTGCTCTGGGGAGCAATTGGCAATGCTGTGCTGTAAGATTTGGCTACTTTCCCTAAAATTTGCTCATGTCCTGCCAGACTTGAGCTAGGTAGACATGGAAATCCAGCACTGGCTCTCTGGTGACTGTAAAAAGGGAAATAAAAGGCTGCCTTCCCAATGTTATGGGCTTGTGACTAAGGAATAAGATCTGTTTCTTGGCATGTACTCTCTGCCCCGCTCCAGAGAGCGATGTAAGCCATGTCCTCTACTCTAACTCTTAAATGGCCTTAACCAGGGGAGCTCTGTCTTCTACGACTCAACAGATTTTGCTGTTAGGAAAATCTTTATCTTTTTCTTTTCCTTAACTCAGCTTCATTTTGCTCCATTTATCAATTCTCCCTTTGGTTTCTGGATGCAATTACTTCCCCACTGTGGTCATTATACTTCCTAGGATACTTGTAGAATAGGATCTTATACACCCTTAGCAGACATTTGGCCAAGAAAGACATCTTAAACTCTTCCAGTTTTTTTCCTAAGTCAAAGCTCTGAGCTTTCCTAGCAGTATAATACCTTTCTGGCTGTATAGCACATTAGATGGTATTTAGCAGCCTATGTGGATACAGAAAGACCAGTCATCCTCCAGTGCATTGTATAATGCCTCCCATAGTCTGGCACACCATCACCCGTTGTGCTAACGCATTGCAAGCAGTGTCCTTCCCCTAGTAGTACTGCAAAGCTACTTTGCTCTGCTCTGCAGACACTGATGCTTTCCAGATGTCACAGATGATGTCAAACTCCTGATGACATTGCCTTATGCACAGTGAATCTGATAACCTTGTGTGTTGTGCTACACCCTTCTGTCTGTTGGTGGGTTTCTCTAATGCAAACAATGTTGACCTCCAATATTTATCTGTGAAAGCAGAGGGCAAAGCAAACACTGCAGGTGCTAAGAGGGCTGGTGAAGATTGCATAGGAGTAATTGTAGCAGCTTTTTTTTTACCTTTTTCTCTTAAATCAGAACTTCATGAAAATCTTGTGAGCAGTCTGTGGAGTTAAGGGCAATGTGGAGCCTCTTGGAGTTCGGGCAACGAAATGAGAGGGCAGTGTTGAGAGGGCAGTGTTGAGAGGGCACCAAAGCTCCAGGCAAGGATTTTGCTCTCCCAGAATGACTGATAAAGTGAAATGATTGAAGGTACCTCTCTTGTGTTTTCAGTTTTTAGGGATGTGACAAGAAGAGGTACTAAGGTAGCCTTTAGGTCCTGATTTTGGTAGCTGAGTTTTGCAAATGTCCCTCTGAGCTCAAGAGAAGACTAAGAAACCCTGACAAGACACTTGGAAATGCCTGCAGTGCTGGGGATGAACCCCAAAGGTGCTTAGGACTGAAAGAGTGGGAGGTGAGAGGGTTTGGCATCAAGGAAGATACAGCTGAACCTTCGGAAAGGGTAGCACAAAAAGAGATACACTCAATGGGCTCTCTGTCGCCTTAGAAGAAAAGTCTTATCTGCATGCGAAGCGGTGCAGCCTCAGGTAAAACACTACTAGTGTAGGAGTTGAATAGATCAGAAGTGTAGAAACTTAATGCAGAAACAGCATTGCTAATGCTCAGACTGCAAGAACAGCGCTGCACAGACCCTCCTGTGCTTGCACCCACTGCACCCAGTGTCTCCCAGGAAGCGGTGAGGGATCCTCAGAGCAGACGTGGGCCAGGCAGGGGCAATCTCCTCACAGCACGGCGAGAATGGAGCCTGAAAAGGAGCCAGGAAGTCCTAGGATGGGGAGATGCAGGGAAGCTTCTCCCCTGAGCAGGAGCCCAGCTTTCCTCCTTGCTTGCAGACATTATACCTGTAATGATACTTCATGCTACAGATTGAGAGCCCTCTGCAGAGCGGAAACATCTCTCTAATTGGTGGCAGCAGGTTATGCTATCTAAATTTTGCAAGCCTACTGATTGCGCATTAATCATCCTAAAAAAGGAATAGGTTAAAGTAAGATGAAGCTCGCCACTCATTCCTGTAGTGCCCCACCAGAACCCTGGCTCTGTAATTACCAACCCCCTTGTGCTCTGGTCATCCTGCCAGCTTTCTGCCGGTGTATAGCAAAGTATCTGGAAAAGCCTTGCTAAATTCCCCTTTAAAGCACTGCTTCACCAGAGGGAGTGTGAGCACAGGGCCATGGTCAGGAGAGTTGGGATCTACTCCCAGCTCAGCTGCTGGCCACCTGGGGAACTCGGGATATGGCCTTCACCTCTGGAATTTCAATATTGCCTTATGCATCTTATGCAGTGGGGCTGCTGCAAGCCAAGGGTCACTGTCCCTCCACCGTCCTCCCCTTCTTTCGGCCCTGTTTCCCAGGCTTTGCTCCATGATGGTCCTCCCCATCAGGCCAGGTCATGTTGTGGCCAAGCAACCTTGGTCCCCAGCACATCATCTGCAGGGGATGCTGTGAGGAGGTTTTGGTGCCAGCGCTGTTGAGCAAGCTCCAGTTGTGCCTTGCTGGCAAGGACTGCAAGGCAGCCGAAGCAAACCTTGAAGCGACAGTGCAGAGCCCCTGTTTGCAATTATCATTGCTGTTTCGGAAAGGAGTATCTGCGGTGCAGAGGTAACCCATGGCAACCATCTGCTGAACTGCATTCCCGCTGCGGGGGCTGCTTGCCCAGGGGGAATGTGGGTGAGGTGGGGGCAATGCAGGGGGAACCTTGCAAGTGTTGGGAAGGCATCATCTCCTCCGCCCGGATCCCCCTGCTGACCCCATCTGCAGGCAGTGTCCATGGGCCCCTCTGCATCCCGCACAGCTGGATAATTTATGGGCAGCAGCAGCTCACCGTCGCTTTGTTTGCAATTTGCCTCTAAATATAGCTGTGTTTTAAAGGAGGGAGGCGAGCTCCTGCCCGCCTGTCTGCCTGTGCCTCCACTTGCTAATGAGGGGTCTCTCCTCGCCAAGGACAGACTGTGTCAGCGTGGCGGTGCCCCCATGGCACCTTCTCCATCCCATGCCCTCCATGTGCCCTGCATAGTGGCGATGAGACCCAAGTCTGTTCAGATGGTGGTTAAACACCAGCCCAGCCTGGTGACAGTGTCCTGACCGGCAGAGGATGGTGGTGTGCTGAGCCCAATGTCTTCCCAGGGAATCAGCTTTCCTGGGGGGATCCCCCCCTTTTTTTCTTTCTAGCAAAAAAAAACCCCCCTAATTGCATTAGTCCTTAC
>NW_009923154.1:175385-187668 GCF_000696875.1 Nestor notabilis
CTTGCTCCATCCCATGCCCTCCATGTGCCCTGCATAGTGGCGATGAGACCCAAGTCTGTTCAGATGGTGGTTAAACACCAGCCCAGCCTGGTGACAGTGTCCTGACCGGCAGAGGATGGTGGTGTGCTGAGCCCAATGTCTTCCCAGGGAATCAGCTTTCCTGGGGGGATCCCCCCCTTTTTTTCTTTCTAGCAAAAAAAAACCCCACTAATTGCATTAGTCCTTACAGAGGTATAGCACTGAGACTGGTTTAGAAGGTTGCCTGTGGACATAACTTCAGACAAAAACCCAAATGCTCTCATTTACCTCCCTGTGGACATGCCTCGGGACAGGGCACCCTGCAGCAGCCATGAGGCCAGGTAAGAAGGCCCAGCCTGGCACTCCTCGTCTGCACACATGCAGGGGAATGCAGGGCTCACGTTTATACAGAGGTATAGCACTGAGACTGGTTTAGAAGGTTGCCTGTGGACATAACTTCAGACAAAAACCCAAATGCTCTCATTTACCTCCCTGTGGACATGCCTCGGGACAGGGCACCCTGCAGCAGCCATGAGGCCAGGTAAGAAGGCCCAGCCTGGCACTCCTCGTCTGCACACATGCAGGGGAATGCAGGGCTCACGTTTATGGGTTACAAGTTACCCCAACCCTACTGTTTTAGAGTGTTGCAAGCTGCAATTCTGACCAGGACTAACACACCAAAGGTTGAACCCAACTCTGAGGCTGATGGGAAAGGAAAGGTGACGAAGTGCTGACAGGGCATTATAAGAAGTAGTGAGCAGAAATAAGAACCTACTTATGTTTTAAACATAACATTAATTAATAAAGAAAAGGGTACACTGTAGATACTAAAAGCCTTCAGATACTGAGGAGGAAAAAAATCTTTCTCTCATAATTTAGAAGCTGCTAGAACATGGTTTCCTAGACCTGGATAACAGCAGCTGTGTGTCACATCAGGAGAGAAGACCCCTTCTGCAGTGTCACGCAGACCAGCTCTGCCCCACAGAAGAAGAGCTTTCAAAACCAGTGTGAGGATAAAAGGAAAAGGTAATTTCTTGGACCGCACTACTCCATCACATCAACGTTAATTCACGCTGGTCCATTACTTTGGATGTAACTGAATGCAGTGAAAAATGACTCCAGCCCAATGTGGCAGTACACTTCAGCAAACCTATCTAATAGGTTTATTATAGGTTATTGAGCAAGCGTTAACCCAGAGTAGATCAGAACAACCGCCAAAATGCTAAATGGCCTCAGGAATGATGGTGTTTGGGGAAGAGTTATGGTGGCAGGATGGGTGTGTTGGTGTCCAGGGCCTGTCAGAAGAAATAATGGCCAAATTGCCTTCTGAGCCTCATGGCCCACTGGACTAACATATGGAGACCAGCCTGTCCAGCACATACAGTACCTTCAGCTCCCCCAGCCTGGAGCATCTTTCACAGTTGCTTTTTATGAGCAAGTTATTCTCAGCATCAGGAGGCGTGCTCCTGCCTCTTCTGCTACATGCTGAGGGAAATTCCATTCTCCAGGAGTAGCAATAAATGTTATCAGGCCCCAACACTTATGGGAAGATGTAAAACTTGTGTCCCAGCTCTTGGGAATGCCACAGTTAGTTCTGGGTGGGAGAGACTTGGAAAACACTTTACTCATCCTGAATAAAAGATCTGCTTTATAGAGAGACCACATTTTATTACCAGATAGTTAATTGCAAGGTTAGCTTACTATACCAAAATTAAAGTTAAACATCTGATTATTATTTCTAGAAACAAGGTTAGGGAGAGAGAAAACAGCAGAAGGCTCCACCAACATCTGTCTGCAACCTTAACTCCATCCTGCCCGACAGATCTGAATTTCTTTCATTCATTGCCCAAACTGAGGGTTTATTCTAGCAATGCTCCTCTCCCAGGCAGAGGGAAGTTTCAAGAAGTCACCCCTCCTTTCCTTACAGTCCATTATTTATGTTTCTGTCTTTTCAGGAGAGTCATAGAGTGAAAATAGAGTGCTGAAGGGTATCCTGGAGATTTTACAGGGATTCATAATGTTTCAGAGCAAGTTTCTGGAATCCCCTTATTTTATGCTAATTTAGGATCTCTCTTTATGGAGTGGCATTGCTTCAGCCATCCAGCATTTGTGAGACTGCTAATGGAGTACTTGCAAGCTTATTTGAAAGCAGACAGCTCTGCTGAGAAAAGGGACTCTGCACTCTTGATTCTTCATCTTCTGCTTCCATCTCTTCCCAAAGTCAGTCAGTTGAAGGTTACTCATAAACTTCTATTGCACCATTCTCCAAATTACTCAGTATATGAGTTCTATATGCATCCTACAGCAGTTTCTCTTTTGGATCCTCTGGTCCTCAGCAGAATGACTTGCAACATGCTCTCTTAAGTGATTTCATAATAACCTGCAGAAAAATCCCCTACTTTTTTCCTGACTACAACCTCCTCGCCCCCATAATAAATGCACTATTTCTGGCACCTACAGCCTGACTTACCCTATGGCACTCCCACATATTAATGATGCCTCTCCCTGATTCAGCCCTTGGCATAGGACCATCTTCCCCTGTTGTCAGGTTATAAGGAGCAGAGGTTTCCCTCACATTGCATTGATGGGCCAGCTGTCAGCATCAGCCTGGAGTGAGCTTTAGACTCACAGTTCACTTCTGCGGCTGTGTCTCTTTCATGAAAGCTCTCTCTGGCGTCATCCCACCTTTCCCTCTCCCCTCAGGTCCATCTTTCTCCCAGCCATGCCCCAAGTCCTCTTTAGCACAACATCCCAGCATTCAGTTTATGAAACCCAGCTGTCGCACCCTTCTCCATGCCCCCTGCCCAGCAGGAGCACGGCCCCTTTCTGCAGCTCGCATTGCAAACACCACTGCCCTGCACCACAGCTCACATACGCCCCACGTTGCATCCGTTGCAGATACAAGGGTGGCCCTTAGCAAGGTGTGATGCCTCCATGATATCAAATAGGACCATGTAATGTTCACTTTCAATGGGAGATGAATGCCCCTTGGTCCAGAGGATGGAGACAATGTTGGCACAACAATGCTGGACCTTTCACCAACCTGTGCATTTGGGAAATTCCTCCCTGACTCCCTCAGTAGCAGGGTCACAGTGTGCATATGCTACCCAGGAGGATATCTCTCTGCCTTGACAAATTTCCACTTGAAATGCACCAAGATCAGACACAGATGTACGCTAGAAGAAATGCAGAGGAGGGTAGCAGCATACACACAGCCCTATAATAATCCCAGATAACAAAATGGCAGGACAAACTCAAATGAGGAGTGCTCAATGATGTTTCTAAGAAGTGATGCTCCCGCTGATTGCAGAACTGGGGATGACAGCAAGGGGTGTAACTGAAATAGACATTTCTGCTTGGTGTGCCAGGCCTTGCTGAATTATTCCAGGGAAGTAAGGGAGAGGGAAGAAGGCCAGAAGATATCAAATGTGACCATATTTTTTCCATATATGACCATAATTGTTCATGTTTCTCAAGTGATCTCTTGATAGGACAGGGCCTGACGAGTTCTGGTGCAACTCCATGTCAACAATTAAACTAGAGACCTTCCAGCTTTGTCTCGTTACCCCTCATATTAGCAGCTAAGGGGCTCCTTCCCCTCATCCCCATTTTGGTTTTCCCTCTGGCTAAGCAGAGGAGTTGTCTTTTCACCCTGTTTTAATTACAGGAGCTGCATGACCCTTCCTGGAGCAGCTGTCAGAGACCTTACAACGGGAACATCACCAGGCCAGCAGGCTCACAGAAAATATGTAAGTAGGTTACATGGGGGCGGGGGAGACCATTAAACACAGCAGGATCCACTTAACAGAGCACCTGTTAGAGGCACAGACAGCGGTAAGAGGATGAACCGGGCGGACAGAGCAATAACTGTGCGGCTTTACTCCTTCTAACAAACCCTGGTGAGGCTCAAAGAGGAACGTGCGAAACAGGGCAGTAAGGGAGGCTAACAGAGAAGGAGCAGAGGGTGTTTTGACGCTTGCTGAGGCTACTGCTGCTAATGACTGCTTACCAAAGGAATAAATCAGAGGTCAAACGTACTCCTGCAGTCATTGCTCTGGGCTGGCTGGCTGGAGGGCTCACACAGCTGGTCTCTCGTCAGCTGCTGGTGGAAAGCCTGTGCTCTGATTGCCCCTGATCCCATCACTTCTGTGTGCACAGGGGTGCTGTGCCCAGCTGCCTCCCACAGCCCCCAGAATGTTGGGGTGGAGGAACTCTGCCGGCACGTCTTGCTCCGCAGGTACAGGGTGACAGTGGGTGCTGGGAGGCAGGCCCAGCCATCATCCCTCTTTCCCCCCCTGGCTGGACCTGGTCCTCACAGCCCCAGCCACACGCTGGGCTCTGCGCTGTCTCAGCGTTCCCACTGCTGTGGCCAAACCAACCCCCTTCAGGCCTGCCTGTGCACCATGCCCAGGGCCACCGCCTGCCCTGTTCCTTGCTGCAGCCACAGCAGGGGCCAGGGCTACGTACCCACCAGCCCTCCTGCCCCAAAGCCCACCAACAACACCCCTCCGAGCAGAGGCTTGCCTGGCAGCTAAGCCAGCCTACTGCTGCTGCTGCTGCAACCCGTGTAGCTTTCATCTGACCTGCTCAGGGTTTTAATCTAGCAGATAAGGACCGCCAAAAAGCAAGTGAACATTTTCCTGGGGGTTTCTCATAGTGAAACGGGTCAGGGAGGAAGCCAAAGAGGTGCCTCTGCCAGGCAGGCTTGGGGGACCTGGACAGGGAACACGTAAAGGGGCTCGGGCTGTTTCATGTGCCTATACTAGAAACTCCAGCTGCTGCTGGTGACACAGGGGTGAGGACAGAGTTGGTTTTTATCCGTGTTGTTGTACCCACTTGGAAGAGAGTGTCCCCAGGGCAGGGGACAGTGGCAGTGAGGGAGGAGCAACACGCCGGTTTTACATCTAGTCTCCTTTGTGAAGGCTTTTGGGGAGTTCAGGCAGATTTAATCTTTCCTCACAAAATACATTTAAATTCTAAGTTGTTAAGGATGGTGTTTTGACATTGCCCTAAATAGATTAACAACTGCCATCCCTTTTGGAGCAAGGTCCCTCTGACCACCTGGAGAGCATCTCCAGCATTTGACTTGCTGGGTAATGTTTTCCTTTTCTTGACCAGGGTTAAAACTGCACTTGGTTTTATTTCAGTATGAGGATTTTTTCATCAAGCCTTGTATTTATATAATCTGTCTGCTGACAGATATACCCAAATCAAACATCTAAATAGGATTAATGCAGGCAGCTTATTACTGGCTCTTGAGGAAGACCAGGAATTATGGTTATCGACCATACCAGTGAAGCTGGGGTGTCTGACCCCTACAACTTATCCTTGAAAAATACTATACAAATAGCTTCTGAAACCAGTGAAAAGCAATTTCATACTCACCAAATAATAGAGAAAAGCACAAGCTAAAATAGCAGATCTGCATATCAGAATGTATTTTGGGTTCTTTCTTGGTGACAGGAGGACGAACATAATCATAAGCAAAATAAGTGAGAAGCCACGTTTAACCATCTCAGCACCGCACACATATGTAACCCCACCAGCACCCAAGCAAGACCAAACATAACTGTTCCAAGCTTTCCAAATATAAACAATTGTCTTACCACAGAAAATTATACACTTTGTTTGGTTTTGGGTCCACCTCCCCTGTTGCAAGACAAACATTCAGTAATGTCTCCTGCCCCTGGATGGGATTTAGCTGCAAAGCCCAGTGAAACCTGTGAAAAATCTGCCTATGCGGGTCCTGGTTTCCAAAGAGGCAGGTGGGGTGATGTGTCCAGGACTCTCCTGCTTATGGCTGGATGTGATGGTCCCAGGGAATGTAGTGCACAAGGGCATGGTAATGGATATACATTTTTCCATTCCAGGTGGTTAATTCAAATTAATCCTATGGAGACAGTGACTGAAAGTACAGTTCTTACCTCCTGGTGGTTACCAGCAGCCTGTTTGAACAGCGCTGATGAGTCCCAGTGGGGTTCTTGATGGGCAGTGTCTCCATCTTTTAAAATCATCCTTACAGACAGGTGATTAGTTCCCTTATTGGCACTTTCACCTACGGAAATGAGAACTGAATGGGCTGGATGATCATTTTGCACAGTAATTTGTGCCTGTAGTCCAAGATAGCTCACATTGCGGATCTATTCCTCTCTTTTAATTGGGGCAAATTCTATCTCTAGAAGCTCTTCTTCCAAGAGAGGATGAATTATCTAAGCCATCACCTGTCTAACACCATTCAGCTGCTATTTATTTCTGACATGTTCCTGTCTGTAGAAGGCTTTCCAACTTTGCAGAGATATTGGGAGATTTCATTTATACAATACTGTGAGATTGTCTGATCAAAGGCATACAAGTGGAAATCATTACTGTTATTTTCAGACATGTCTTTAATCATAGATTCTCCCTATTCATTGCAATCATTGCAATTGTAAATCAGAAGTGGGTTCCCTCACCACCTGGCCACTTGGTGCTCTTCTAATCTCTGCCTGTTGCCTGTAACAGTGAGATTTCTCCTGCACCCCCCCTCCACCTCTCCAAAAGCAAAGATGTTCACTAATATTTGCTATGATAGCTTCACTTTATGAGGATTTGTTTCTGCAAGCAGAGATGATATTGAACTTTTGAATCTCTTCCACTAGGAAATGAGGATAATACCTGAAGCTGTCAATGCAGGGACCATTCGTGGTGCCTGACAACCCTGCTGAAATGACTGAATTATATTCCTATCAGCAGAAAGTATAATATGAGTTACAGTTACTTAAACAAGGGAATAGAGGAATTTGCACTTCTAACTACAGAAAAGAACAGCTTGTTAATGCCCTGTCTTCTTGACAATGTATGTCTTTTTTGTCTGATCATGCACTGGGTCTCAGTGCTGCAGTAGCTTCAGGCCAGAATGACTGAGGTGTCTGCTTTCTGCTGTTTCTATGGGATTTGGGCATCCGATACTGTGATGGAGCTGGTCTATATTCTCTCCCCAAATCAATGCACATGCACTTCTTTTTCCTCCCATCTCCCATCTGTACAGGCATTGAGAGGTGTGGTGGCTGAGGGTTCAGAGAGGCCTGTGTGAAGGGGGCCTCTAGACTAGACTAATCTGAGACTGGGGATCCTAGTTCCACTAAGGCAAAGGAAGCCCATCTACTGCACTCCTGGGTTTTGTTTCAGAGGGTGATTCTTTTACTCTCAAAAGGTTGCAAGCAAACAGGTTGGGGTGGCTTTGCCCAGTATCTCAGGTCACTCCAACTTGAAAATGGCAATAGCTGGTTTGGTTTTGAGCACAGTGATTTGGGGTGCTGGAAACCATGATACTGCCAAGAAAATTATGTTGCCAAGTGCCTTGAGTGACAGCCAATCTCATACATCCCAATCAAGAAAGTGCCTTTGTTCCAACAGCTGCACATGCTGACTCTGTTTTCATGTGTTTGTCTTAAGTCCCCTGTGTGGTAGCTGTTGCTGCTTTTATAAAGGCTAAGGTGTTTCCCACTTCCCATGGTAGGGGATCAGCAGCTTGGGAGGAGAGGAATGGGAGGTGGAGCCTTCCCATCTGAAATCACAAATTCTAGTCTTGGCCCAGGTCATCTGAAAGTTGTCATCACCTAGAATTTCAATCTATTTATATTTGCCCTGCATGATTAAATATTCATACCAGGATATTCTGCCGTGCACGATGAGAATATTCAATGTACCCTCACTGGAAAGACTGTGTTGCAGATGTAGTTGATGTCCTGCTGTTTTCTGAAATGAATTCTGCATTTGGCAGTTGTCTTGCTTCCCTATGATGGATGTCAGACTGGTCCCAGATGGCCACATGATTATCCCATTCCCAGAGATGAGGGGTTTTTTACACACAAACACAAAAAGAAGTCTTTGATAAGGTAAAGGGTGTAACATGTTGAATAGCCTTCTTGCTTCCAGAGGTGGGTGATCCATCTGAGAACCAAGGGACTGCTGGGGAGCAAACCCTTTGCTAAGGATCACAGCCTCTAGCTGCAACTTGCTGATGGCTAATTTGCTTGGGGCTGGCAGCCTGGTGCTTTCAACAGCCTGAACTTCACTTAAAAAAAATTATAGTGATTAAGTAAACACAGCTATAATGGAAATCTTTACTCTGCATATTACAAACCAAAATGGCCATGAAGGGAGCAATTATGAAATCTCAGGACTGTGGTGAGGGGAGGAATCATTTGAGCTGTGCTGTTGTTTGTTTTTGTTCATCATTTATTTCCCCTGGGAAGCTTGGCTCTGAAGCAGTCTCTGCTGCATTGAGGGATTCTTTACATTTTCCTTAACCCAGTTTTCCATCAAGTCTTGAGCAACATGGGAGGAAATATAAGGGTTTTACATAAAATCACAAGACGTGACAGACTACCTTGGGGAAGGATTCCTAGATCCAGTTTCCGATTCCCATTATAAGCCCACAGCACATGTTGCACATCGATTGCTTTCTCTCTTTCTCTGTTAGTCTTCAGTGACATGACTGATCTTACGAAGACTTGAGAGAGTTGTGAAGATAATGCAGGAGTGGCAACGTTAAAGCTGTACTAAAGGGAACTGCAGTGGTGGTTCAGAGACAGTGGTTGTCTTCCCTTTCTGGAGATACACTAATGGTCCTAGTGGGTCTTTTGGACTTGCCTGATTCAGGAAAATTATAGTATGAAACAGCACCAGGCTTTCAGCTTCAGCTGATTTTTTGCTGATGTTTGTTCAAGACCAGAGGGAAATTAGCTGGTGGACTAGTCAGCTGTTGGTAGAAAATTGACTGAGAAATGGAGAACACAGCAAAGAAACAGTTGGGGAATGATGGGATGAGTGGTAATTCCTGGGCAGAAAAAAGATTGATGCAATCCAAAACCCCAGTATATTTCCCAAGTGTATATAATAATGCAAGTTCAAGAGCTGCTTCAAGGGCAGAAACCAAATTGGAGACCTTTTCCTTGACTGAACAGGCTTAACCAAAGAAAGAGAGTGTAGCATTTCCTTCTGAGCCATGCTAAAGCTGCAGCTCTACCAGCACAGGCACTCAAAGCTAGAGCCAAGTGATATGATGTGATAGCTAAGCAAAGCAACCGGCTACAAAATGATGGTTGCTCAAGATCTTTATATGAGGACAAACATTTCTGTTAATGGCTAGCATGTTTTAGGAATGGAGAGCAACCCACATAGACTTGAAAGAAGGGAACAAAATGGCAATTTCTATCACATGGCTGTATATCAGCTAAGGAAGAAAACTGCCCTGGTAACCATCCAGACATTCCCTTGGCTCCATGGTGAGCACACCCCAGGGAGCTGCCATATGAAAGAGAGGACAAACTTTCTCCTTCCCAGGAGAAGCACACTCAATTCAGGCACAAGGCCTCAGAGCTGAGCCAGCTGGCTGCCAAGGCAGTCTGAAACAGCAGCAAAGCAGGTGCTGTCTAGGGAAGAGGGGACCAGGTTTGGAGGAAGAGGGACAGAGGGCTGAAAGGACTGAGTTTTGAGGGATAGGAGTAAGTGTGGCAGGCTTTTGACAGCAGGGTATGGCTATTGCCTTGGCAAGCCAACCGAAGCTTGGGAACCTCAGTGCACACACACAAAAGGAATTGTTGCTATTACGTGTATTCCAGGGTGATAATCAGACACATACCTGCAGGTTGGTCTGAAACTGCCTCCCCTGTTCATCCTCACTTCTTCCAGAGGCCAATTAAGTTCTTCCCAAAGAGATGCTGCAAGAAACAGAGGCTTTTCTGGGATTGGTAATGGTTGTCACTCCAGCACTAATCATAACGAATCATACTTGGGCTCCTGGTGAGCTCATATTTTCAAAGAAGGAGATGTTGGTTCTCAATCCATTCATTAATATTAATTAGCACAGAGTCACGTTTCATTTCCCACTTATGTGTCCAACCTGCAGCATCCTTGTGTGTCCTGTGCTAACGAACCAGATGCCATTTACGGCTGCCACAAAATAATTAGCTAATAGTTGAAGAATACATATCTCAAGTTATTTAAATATTTATGCCAGAGTTTTTCCATTTTGGCTCCCAGCCCTCATCTGGGGGTTGCAGTGCAATTTAGGGAGGATATGAGAAAGTTTTCGCAGTTGTATGCAGCAAGCTTTAATTATACATTCTCCATATGGATGCAAATGTTTGATGTTATACAGATGTTGGCAACGAATTGACCACCAGGTACCAGAGTAGAAATGGCAAACTTCAGCAAGCAGATCAGAATCTAATTCCCTTGTTATGACTGGATGCTGCATAATGCAAGAGTTACTCTTTTGCTTCTAATCCAGCCTCTTTGCCTCAGAGACATCTTCCAGGCAAAGGAATAGAAGAAGTGGCCAGGGCTGGAGAGAGGGCACACAAGGATTGGAAATAGCTGGAAGCAACATCCTGCCCCTTCCCTAGAGCTGATTTCTGGCAGTGGGAGAGGTGTGTGACTTTCTGAGTCTTTAGATTTTGTTTACAACATCCCCAGATCTTTTGCTTTGTCTCCTGAAGCTCTCTCACACAGCCCTGTGCAGAGCCAGACTCTGAGCCAGGCCCCTGTTATGAAAAGCAGAACAGCCATGCTCAGGGATGCGATGATAACTCCGAGCTGTTGCATGGTGTGTTTCTGCCAAGCTGCTCTCGTGCTGTAGACGTTTGGCACTGTGCTGCATGAAGCTGCTGAGCAGAGAAGCACATTGCACTGAAAATGAGCTCCAGCAGAAACATTCACCACTCTGCTCTGGCTGGCTGCTGAAGGAGGCTGGGACCACAGAGACACTTTCAGGGCTCCTCTGTGTTGTATGGGACATGGGACCCCTGGTGTTGTGCGAAATCAAGGAGCATATTCCCCCTTCTGACTGTCAGCATCATGTGGAGCTGTGTTTGTGTGTGCAATTCCCAGTGCACCTCCCACCAAAGGAGCAGAGAATGAAGCTGGCAGGCAGGGATGGCACAGGGCTGTTAGCTGTGTTTCTCCTTGAGGATACGCACGGAACATCTACTCTATTGTCTACTTTATACATGAATGACATTGATATATGAGGGTCTGCTGAAGGCTGATTTTTGCTTAACTAACCTACCTCTCCGATGTCCTGACCTTCCACTCTTACCAGTGTAAACAGGGTTTGGTTTTGCCTGCTCAGAAGCTCAGAACTCCCAAATTAACTGTAATGTCTTGAGCACATAATTATATTGAGCTAATCACTGTGATACCTAGGCACTTTCACCTTACTGTGCTCTCAGCCAGGCTCAGTCCCCGAGCCAGTTTCAGTGGGGATGCAGTTCTGCTGAAGCTTTCATTCTCTGGAGCAGGTTTGGGCAAGGAAATGGTGAGGAAGGAAGGGGTAGTGTTGGCTAATGCCTATGTTAGAAGTCATTCCAGGAGAAAAAGTGCTTGTGATCAGTTCTCACAAGTATCACACCATCTAATCAGATGAGATGAGATGGCTGCCTTGTGAGCTGCATCTGGGTCATGCGAAGGAGCAGCGACCCATACCTTTTCTATTCACCTGCAGCCCTCATGCTCCTGCCTTTGAGCTTGCCTGGTTTCACAAGTAAGCAGAAACGGGCTTACTCACTTGGGAGATGAAAAGACTTCCAAGAAATACGTGGGTGCTCTAGTAGGTAGTGCTGTACTTACCCTTTGAGTCAGCCCATGCCGTGGTGATCCAGCCTTTTCAGGCGAGGGGTTTTTTATTTTTTCTTTGGACTAAATTATGAAAACCATGAAGGATTTCTCAAG
Source organism: Nestor notabilis (assembly GCF_000696875.1). Lineage (NCBI taxonomy): Eukaryota > Metazoa > Chordata > Aves > Psittaciformes > Psittacidae > Nestor > Nestor notabilis. Next base: position 187,119 of record NW_009923154.1, read on the forward strand.
GTTCCAGTTAAATTGCAGTTTTTGCCATTCCAATCTGCTGTTCCGTCTCTGCAGGCAAAAACAACTGCATTTTCCCTGCCACTCCTTCTGTGCTGTGAAATAGCTGTCATGCTCTACCCCAGAGTTAGCTGCATTGTTGCGGGGGAAGAAATGTTTTTTTCTGTCCATGCACGAAAGTGAATAGATAAATCTCTTGAGATGAAGAGGCAGTTATTTTGTCCTGAAGAGTGGGAAGTGGATGGAGGAAACAGAGGGGAGTCTACAGTGAGCTACAGCTTAAGAATCAGTGCAAGATATTTATTCCTTGCAGAGGCAAACAAGAGCAGTCCCACAATTTTTCTTCTCCTAGGTCAGGAACACAGGAGTGACACCGCAGTAACTCACTTCTTCCCTCTTGAGAGATGGCTGTAAAGGCAGCAGTTTAAACTTATTGTATTTAATAAGGAGGTGAGAGACAATGAAACAACAAAATAACACCTCTGCCCACAACATAGCAGGATTGGGAAGCGGTTAGACAGAAGTCCAAATGCTTGAAAAGTGGGAAGCAGGA
>NW_009923154.1:187699-198420 GCF_000696875.1 Nestor notabilis
TTACTCCAGAGTTGTCCCTAAGCACAATGGATGCACTCTCTCTGTGGTTACTTACAGCTAACATCTCTCCCTTTAAAGTTTTCTGCCATGGCAGAAAGAGCTCTGCTCTTTGCATCACAATGCAGAATTGCAGGCACTAGGAAGGAGGAAACCGAAGTAGTTGTGGCTCAGGGGTGAGATAACCCTGCAGGGTTTGTATACTACAATAAGTCCATCAGTAATTGGCAGGACCTTGCTTGAGAGGATGCTTGTGCTGGAGCACTCACCAGAGCAAAGCAGCAATGCACAGGAAGGACTCTTTGGGCCTCAAGAGCTATTCTCTGGATAAGAAGCTAGTTAAAGAGTAGGGAGTAGAACAACCTGGGAATGCTGACAAGGCAGCTACTTGCTTTTCTGTTGCTCTATAAACTTCTGTCAAGGTGCAATATAGGTGTTAGCCACACTGCCCACGGCATAAGGGGACAGGTTCTCATTTGCACTGAGGCTGACTGAAGACGTGCACGTTTCTGTTATCTGTGCTCCGAGCTCGAGGGCAGAATAGGTGATCTGCAGTCCCAGGATGCTAATGAAGAGCTGGGAGGAGGGTTTCAGTGGGATATGTGCCTTCCCTTCTCTTCTGGAAAGTGTCTCCTCTGTTCTATGTTAAGTTGGAAAGAAGAAAGCATGGAGGGACAGAAATAAGAGGTAAGCAAGCAGCTCTGTAGCAAAAGTTCCTTAGTAAAGGAAAAATCCTCTCTTGCAATCTGGTGAGAATAACACACGGTGTTCTAGTTACTGGGGGCACGGGTGAAGGGAGCTAGTGAGGATGCCAGAAAAAGAGTGCAGCAGGCGTCATTGCATGGTGGTGATCTACTTTTAAGTGATACGAGAAAAACCTATTAAATATATAACCTCAGTGCCCAGAAAAATGTGTTAAGAGGTTTATTCGTGTAGGAAAAGCTTCGTCTTATAAATATAGATAAGGGCTTCTTTTTTTTTCCCTTCTTCTTTTGGATTTCCTATACAGAAAACATATTTGGCCTGTAATTTCCCTTCTGGGAAGCTCTACCTAGTTATGCTGCTTTCTGTCTGGCAGGACTGCGAGGTCCACGCTGCAAATGGGATAGCTCAGTGTGATGAGTTCTTCCTAACATGTGTCCCACTACATCCTGTTCAAAGCCCCATCCTGCAAAGCCTTATGCATGTGCTGCCCTGCGAGAGGGCTGGTTGTTTCACCAAGCAGATGTAGGACCACTGTGTGCTGAAGGTGAAGGACAGCCGTTGTTCTTTTCAGGATGTACTTGCTGCAGGGCTTCTACTGACTGACCTGCAAAGGAGGGAAAGATACATAAAACACGGAGCCACAGATCCCACTCTTCTGTTTTTCCCTTCTCTCTCTCAACATAGGCACTTTCGTTTCAGGCCCTACAAAGCACCTCAGGTGGAAATACTGTTGTGGAGATTAAGTAAATCTGCTGTCCTTCAAGTTACCATCTTCTTTAACAGCTTTCTTGCTTCTTTGAGAGAGTAGAACAGGGCCTCTTCAGCTCTCCAGCCTCATCTACCAACACAAGTCTAACCACTACCTTTATGTTGAACACAAGCCAACCTGTCTCATTTTTGCGTCCGTCTTCTTTAGCCCAAATTAAAATTTAATTCTGTTTCTTTGTTGTTTCTTTATAAATGGCTGTCAAAAGCTCAAGCTCATCAATGCCCGTTCTCAGCACTCTGAGCAATGCCAAGCTCAGTCCTCCCCACTGATGCCTTTCACAGTCTCCCCACACCACATGGGCTGCACTCAGGGCTACCACACATCTGGTCCTTCCACCCTGGCTGCCTTGCTGTTTTCCCATCCACACAACCTCATCCTGTATTATGTGTGGTCTTCCCTTGCCATCATGTGCTGAACCACCCACTGAGACTCCTGACACCACACAACAGCCAGTGCCCTTTCCTCCGTCCTCAATAAGGGAGCTATGAGGACACCCCTCAGCATGATGCTGGACTGGGTCATCCCCCTTGTGCTTGGTTTTTTGGCTCCCTCTCATTTGCCTTGATTTCCACATCTTCACAGCTCTCCAGATGCCCTTTTCCAAACGGTTCTGGAGGCATGGAAGCCTGTGCCAGCCTTCCCTTCACAGATATTCAGACAAACATTGTGGGGTTGTACCTGTATGACCGTTTTTGCCTCTGTGAACATCCACAATACGCTGTTGTCATCCCTTTTCACACCTCCTCTAAGTTCCTGTTGTGTGTGTCTACAAACAAGTAAACTAAATAACTGCAAATGTAGACACTCTTGTGGCTTAGTCATGATGACTAACATTGCCTCATGGCTTCTTTGTGCTCCTCTATCCACATCCATCTGCCGTTGCTTTGCTTACTGATCGATAACTGTGAATCAGGACATTTACTCTTCCCTTCTCCACCCCAGTCCATGCCTGTTGCTCCTAGGGGCTATGACAGCTTCCAAAATCACGCCATTCCTCAGAGACAGGGCAAGGCATGTCCTACTGGTACAAGGAAGCTTCCTCTTATGAGGACCATCCCATCCAAATGAGTTGTGAAATAACATGATGATACCATGCTTGCATTATAATGCCGTTGTATTTAACTGCTGAGGTGAAAATAAAGCTTATAAACAGGTTGCAAAACTCCTGCCTTGCTCCTTCTCAGGCACTGTTGCTGCTCAGTGGCACACTTGCAAAAATCCCGTTTGGCTGTATTTCTACCAGAGTGCTTTGGGTATTTTTGTCTGCTTGTTTTTTGTCTCGGGAGTACGATGATACTAAATCTGTTATTTCTTGGCTTTCTCAAAACCTCTGAGGCAAGGTCTATCTCTGTGTCCATGCAGCCTGGTCCAAGTGCTAGTGCAGGTACTGGCAGCTCTTCCTCTTATGGTAGGGGGGCTTGCCAGAAAAGTCATGAAACACTGCAGTGAGCACTACTTTTTCCTACCGGGGTGGAAACCAAGGCAAAGAGGGATGCAGAAGCCAGCTGTTTGTCCTAAAGCAAGCCAGGAGGAAAGCGAGGCTAGAGCACAGGGGTCAGGCTGACCTCTTTCTTGCTGCCGGAGTGACTGCTGCCATCTCTGCTGTCTCGCCAGGGTGAGGTCTGATGCTGGTGGACAAGCAGTAGATGACACTCCTTCCCCAGTTCCGGCTGCCCATTGCAGTGTTAGCTCCAGCTTAAAACGTGTGACTGCAGAGGAATTCTAACAGTACTTTAAAAAACCCCAAACCAAACAAAGCAGAGCAGCTGCTGAACTCCACTGGCTGGAGCCACAAGCCTTTTTAGGGCAAGTGACGGTTCCCTTCTCCCCTGGGGAAGAAGGCTCTGCTACAGCTTATCTATCTGTCAAGAGAGGTTAGCAAGGGAATCTGGCATACATTTTAGTGGAGCAACGTTTCAGCTTTCCAGTTTGCAGGTCTGCTCTAAATCACATTTCCATGTGGCAGCATGATCGGGATGGCTCCAGCACTGCAGACGAAAACCTGTTTGTGCTGACTGGCCAGGGTGATTTGGCCAATACCAAGTCAAAGTCAGCATCTCTTGGGTGTTTGTGAGGGGGCTATGACCTCAGTTCTCACCTGCTCTGCCCCTTGAGCTGTCTTTTCCATTGGGGTAAAGTGGGAGTAAGATAATACACCTAGGATTTGGTAACTGTCTGTATTGGGGCCAGCTTTAGTCACAGAGGCTGCTTTCAGACAGCAAATTGCTGAGGACAGCAAATCGGCCTGGCAGTAAGCATCCTGCAAACCTGTTGCCTCTTCTCCTAGCTTCACCCTGTGCCCGCCTCATCCCCAGTGGCGCAGACACTGCTGGGGCAGGAGGCAGAGCATGTCAAGGGCCTGGGCCTCTATAAAGAAGTGACAGGGTGCAGGGGGAGCATGACACCAAACAGTCTTTCAGACATGGGAAGTTATTTTTAACTCATTCATGAGCAGCAAACATCTCATCATGTGTGGCCGAGGAGCTTTTCTCAGCACACAAGCAAACACTGGGAAGTGAAGAACAGGCACAAAACCATGCTGGCTGCTGGTGTTTCATGGGCACGTTGTCAGCAGGCTCAGCTGAGAGGGCTGAGGAAGCCCTGGAGTGTGATGGTCCCTTCGCCTCCCCCAGGCATGATGCCTCTGGGGTGCAAGATAATGTCAAGTGGGCAAGATGGAAAATGGTGAACCAAGGTCACTCCCTGCCCCATACTGAAACCAGTCGGTTTGTCCTCAACACAGCTTCTCCTTTGCACAGAATTTAAAGGGGTGATGCTAAGGAGGAGGGGGAGGGAGAGAGGTATTCCTAGTTCTCCCAAAAGAGCTTTTGACTCCATTTTGTTCTGGGGATATAGGTTTGCTTTTCCACCTGCAGGCCTGCCTGCTTTATTGTTATAAGGTTAGTGCAGGGATGCTTGGGCAAGCTCCTACCTATAGCTCACCACAAGAAGAAGGGGCACTGTTTTCTCTGCCAGTGCACTAAATACCTGGCTGCAACGCTAATGCACAAAACCTGTTGCCTCCCTCAGGAGACTCTGGGGATCAGAGGATTGTGTTGCAGGCAGGTACCTGGTTGCCTGTCCTGTGTGTTTTCATGGTTTGAGTTGGAAGTGAAATAGCAAAGTCTGCTGTGTTTGGGAATGGTGACCCCATGAAGGTGTGCTCTTTGGAGTGCGAGATGAAATGCTGAGGGAGAAAGAAAACAAGCTGGTGGAGGGGATGAACCAGGAAGCAAGTCTTGAAATACAACATTCAGGAACCTCGGTAAAAGGTGAGACTCCTGGGCTTTCATTCATGCTGTCATGAATGTGTTGGGGTTTATATAATGATTCTGAAATGTAAAATGCAAAACAATCCTGGGAGTAAGGGCATGGTGACCTGCACTTCTCCTTCGTAGATGAGTCCCAGATCATTTGGTTATTACATAAAGATGACCAACACCCACAGCAAAATGTCTTCCAACATCAGCTCCTGTCTTGCTGTCAGGCCAATACTGAGAGAGGTATGAACTGGCTTCCATCACAGAAATAAAGGTGTGGACTCTGAAACCTAACGATTACATATTTCTCCCAGAGTTACAATCAAAGTGCTTATCGTAGGTAACTGGATGAAAGAAATGTTTTAAGATAAATGACAGCAGATAAATGTGAGGCTGTTTTTTTTTCCTGTATAGTTGCCCAGGACTGTTTAGAAAGAATTCAGACACACCCAAAGAGTCTTACATTGTTAGATCAGTCCAGGAATTAGAGTTTCTTTCCTCAGAATGATTCTGTGGAAAAATGTGAAGTGCAACCGGGAGCTTGAAGTCTTGTGGGATGGAAGGCTGAAAGTGTATTTGGCAAAAGTGATTCTTATTTTATTTCTACTGCTGAAACACTCAGGTTTTTGCTGGTTGCCATTGAAAAGCAGTTGATAATGGAAATGTCCATTTGCCCATTTTTCTATGTCACTTTTCATCCTGCGGGGAAAGAGAACAAAGATAAACTGTACTCAATCAGTAATCATGAGACCTGGAGTTAATCTTTTACTCACTTGCCTTATTCTGGCACATGTTCAAAGTGTGGGGAGGTCTGAATTAAGTAGCAAAACATCACAAAACTGGAGCTGAGCTTGATTTTGTTAGGTAGGATTAGAAAGCAGAAAACCAATGTGTTCATTTCTGCTTGAACTTCAGACAGAGCCTACAGAAGCTCTGAAGGTCCCACCAGAAGGACCTGTGTTCTAGCTGGCCACAGAGCAGAGCCCTCAGCAGCTGGCCAAGGAGTACCTGGGGCCTTGCTTGTGTCATCTGTGCTTAATGCGCCTGATCCTCTTGGCACGGAAGGAAGGTCTGCCCCTGTCATTTATGCATGCTCATGTCAGGACCAAGACGTTTTACCACTGCAGTATAGAAGAGTCTACCCTTAGCAGAGGAACGATGCAACAGCTGAACTCCACAATATGCAGTGTTTGAGAATTAAACCAGGAACAATGGAGCTCTGCATTATTCTCAGATCCCAAAGTGTGCACCAAGTTGCGCTGCTGCTCCAGCTGTGTCCAGAGGGGACATGTGGGAGGACTTCTGCAGCTCTCTAGCAGGGCTTCGAAGCCAGAGCTGACTGTCAGCCCAGCCCTGCAGCTCCAGCCCTCTCCGCTGCACTGGCTTTGCCCAGCCCAGGAGTGAGCAGGCAGACAGCAGAGGGGTCAGCGAAGGTGGGAGCACTGTGGATAGCAAGTCATGTAGCCACCTCACCTCTGTCCTTCTTCGTCTTCAGGAAACATCTTTTGCTCTGTGTATACTCCAAAGCTGGAAGCTGCTGCATGTTTCTTAGTGAGATATTTCCCTAATGTAATTTCCCAAGCTGGTAGTGTAATGTTTTTCCTCACAGATAGATCATAACCTCAGGCAGAGTGAGACTTCAGACACGGGTACATCTATGAAAAAATTGGCATACTCTTCTGTCAAGCAACAGTTAAAAGAAAATCTGCAAAGGGATTAGCTGCCATATACTCTGGGGCTTGCTGACAGATGTCCTGAAAATCTGGAAATGTGTTGATTTATCTTTACACAGGGTTGTTTTGGTTTTGGTTTTTTTTTTTTTTCCTTCTCCCTCTTTCTCTCTCTCCTCATCCCTCTGCCCAGGGTGCACAAATGAGAATTCCTTCGCAGCCACAGAGCTGCCTGGGAACTGCCTTGGTGCCATGCATTGACCGGCATACTGGTCCTGGGGTGCAATCTAGGCTGAGCTGCACTCAAAACCTCAGTCTAGTTACAGATGCCAGCTTCCCTGCAATGGCAGCACTGCTGCGTTGTGCCAGGGCACTAAGGATTTCCTCTCTGTTCCAACTGCAACCTCTCAGCTCGTTTTAAAGGAGCTTAAATGTTGGCCATTAAATATAAATATCTTCTTTTTCCTCTGGGTGAAACTGATGTTCAGAACTTCACAGTGTAAATAAGGTCTGGAGAAAATGTTTTAGGCAATGTTTCAGTCAAAATAAATGGCTCTGGTCATTCCTCCCTGCTTTAGCTCTAGGTGAGTCTCTTCTTGCTTTCACAATGTGGCAGAAGAGCTTTGGCCTGATTATGACTTTCCCTCAAGCACATCTTCAGGCTTCGAGTAGCCAGAAGACCCTGAAATGTGTGGATTTTGTTGCGCGATCTTGGGCAAATCACATAGGACAATTGTTTCTTAAAGTGCTTTCTGTTTCTGGATGGTTTGATTCTGATTGCTCAATTTGAAACGCTCAGGTGGCCTCCGAGAGGAGGGGGATGTGGATGCACACACATCCTCCCTGCTCCCAGCGGTACAGGATACAGCCTTTTAAACTGTTCTCCAGCTCTGGCTGGAGTTGCTGCCCTCAGGGAGGAAGTTGCTCCTGCAACTGCAGTTAAATCTCCCTCTCCTCATTTTCTGGTATCTTTTTTCCTCACATACAGGAACGAATCACTCTCCTGACTTGTGGAGGAGTTGGGAACCTCCTTCCTTGCTTGGTTGAGCCCAGTCCCCTTTTCGCTATACTCTGTTACCATTAGCCATGCCGTTGACTGCTTGCTCCAAAATCTAAAGGCTGCACATCTGTCTTGTGCCTTGTTTCCTCCCCCGCCTGCTGATCAGAGGGAGAGGAGGGATCAGAGGAGTGGGGTAAATACCCACTGGGTCCAGTACTTGAGGGTGTGCAGCGTTTTGCCCTGAAGAAGGACCAGCATTCTTATTTCATGACATACGTATGTTGCTTTTCTGCCAAACCTCTTTTCTCTGAGGGCCAGACAATCATCTGACTTCACTCTTCGTCTGTAGCTCATGGGAAGCCTGTTCACATTGGGGAGCAGCGTATTTGGAGTCTGGATGTTGACATCACTTTGATTTCCTAGGGCAAAGGATGTAGCTCTCACTCACAGCTGTTGTATTACAGCAGCCTCTGGCAGCCCAGAGGTTTGGGAGACATCTACCCTGGCCCTTGGCCGCACAGCAGCCACCCAGCCTTGCCTCTTGCTCAGGCTTCAGGCACCCGTTGTTTGTGCTTCTCCTGGTGGAAAAAGCAGGGCCAACAGGAATCACCGGTGACTTGGTATGAGCATGGAGCAGCTCAGCAAATGACAGCATAGGGAATCATTTTCCCTTTGCCCTGAAAGCAAGCTCCCAGTGTCTGGCCTCTACCCCTGCCTGCTGAGGCGAGCAACGGGGAAGCAAGCCCGAGCACACTTCTGGCAGCAACGGAGCAACAAGAAAGACAATGGTGTGGGTTGCGACCTAATGTGTGTATCATCAGCATCACTTGAGTCACACCCTTCTGCCTCCAGCTATCGCAGCGATCACACTGCCAAAGAGCAACCGCGTGGCCTGACCAAAATGATCCAGCTGCTGCTGAGGACGGCGCTGCTGAATGACTCAGTTGTGCTGGGAGGACAAGGCAGCCCAGATCTGTCTTCCTGGAAAGCTGCTTTGCAGTAACCATGTGCTTGAAAAGGTTTTGTCTTTGAGGTGACTGTGGTGTTCGTTCCTGTTCAACCATGTGAATAAGCCACGCAGATGGACAGACATCCATTGGGAGCCAGAGCCCCACCTCGAGAGCTCAAAACGCTGGAGGCAAGCCCAAGGGAGGGCTAGCTGCCTCAGAAAAGCCACCCTGCCCAAGCCTGAGCTTCCCCATTGATGCAGGAGCGAGGCCAGTGTTTTCCACAAAAGAGTGTTTGTGAAGTCCTCTGAAGAAGGGCGCTCTCATAAACGCCACACTATTTTTGTTATTGGGGTCAGGGAGGAGAACACGCGTAAAGGTGATGAAGCTTTTGAAACACAGGTTCCCATTAATAGTCTTTAGGAGTTCTTATTATAATCTAATTTAACTGGAATTGGATTAATCTTATAATGCTATAATGTCATTTCCATGGTCTTTTTATATTTTTATTGTTACTATGCATTAATGCAATACCCTGCCAGAGCTCCGAGAAGAGGATGTGAGTTTAGTGAATTGCTGATAACATTTTTGCAGGGCATTTTTATTGCTCCTGTTTGGCTCATACACTGTAAAGTCACACAGTGCCTGGAAATAGCAGGAACACCCCCAAAGTCATCTTGAATTATCTTGTAACAGGCTCCACTGGTGAAAGCAATGTATTCAGAGCCAGGACACCAGGGGTCTGCTCCTGGCTTGTCCCTGACCTGTGCTGGGAGCTCACCTGAATCATGCCAGTATTTTCCTCCCCCTCTTCAGCTGGAAGTGGAAATAATTTGACCATATAGGAATGTTGTGGGTCTGTGGTCTATATCCCTGACCATCTAGAAAAGCTTTCCTGTATTGCCAAGTTTTAATGCTTCCTTTTTATTGAGATTATGCTGGAAAAGAAAATGCTTTTTCCTGTGGTGTCAAGTATTTCTTCACTTGCCTTTTATTTTTCTTTTGCTATCATTTATTTCTCTAGTTACGCATCTTTCAAAGCATTGAATTGTCTTTATCCTGCATCCATTTAAAGGTGCTGAAAGTTTTTATTTCAGAGTAGCCCCACGGTGCTTGCTCTGAACATTCATGGGCTTGTCCATGAGGACTTGGAAAGGAGACTGTACATGAACAATATTAAGCAAGCTGAGCAATATTACAGTGGATGACGTGTCAGCCCTCAAATCACCTGAGAGAAAAGGCAAATAGACTAGTATTTTCTATCAGCTCTTATCATCACCTCTGTTCCTTACTTGAAGGTGGTCTTGAATGTAATTAAAGCTTAAGGGCCAAAGCATGAGTTTCATTTTCAGCGCAAACGCAATGCTAACCCTTTCTCTCCCATATGTCTCTGGTTATTCTGCTCCAAGGCTCCTCCATTCAAAGAGCATGACAAAGCTGCAAATTAAACCTCCTACTCTGCAAATGGCACAGCTTAACATTATTAGCCCGCAGAAACAGAATCTGCTGGGTCACTGGGAGCTGGTTACCAACGCATCTGCCATGCCAGCCACATTGGGAAGAGAGTCCATATGGTGAGACAGCCAGCTTCTGACTTCTGCTGGCTTCAGCTTCTAAGGACTTGGCATCTTTTATTAGATGGTTTGGAACTGTGCTGGTTTCTGCCTTTCTGTGGAGCAGGAGGGTTGGGGTTCCTGCATTTGCATCACCAAGGGGATGCACTAGGGGCTTCATGTGTAGACACAAGGGTCTCCTGCCAAGGGTACCTGCAGGAATGGGGCACTAGAAGGGGACCTCACACTGCTATTGCTGTCACTCCTGGCCTCTTATTTTTGTGAGCAAACAAGCAACGGGGGGTTTTGGTTGCAAGGATATTGGAACATCTGTGCCATGAGAAGGACCTTCTCATTCCTCTACTGTTTACAAACAACATACACCCCAGTCCGAGTGTTGCCATATTTATGCATTCCAGTGTTTCCTGGATGTACTTTTAATGCATTTCTGCCGCGGACACACTGTAGTGTTGGCTGCCTCGGTAGCATCCCAAGCGCAGCAGTGCCTGCACATTGGGAGGGCTCACATCTGGCAACCGGGCATTAACGCCAGCCCTGTAGTCGGGTCTCGGTAACAGCGCATCGCAGCGGGACGGTCACGTCTTGGTTGAAACTTGCAAAGCCCGCCTGTTATTTTTTGTTTGCACGGGAACAAAGGAGAGCATTTATGCCATTTCCCAAGAATCCGGGTTTCCGAGGAGCGCCCGAGGACTCTCTTTTCCACTTAAAACAAAGGAACCCACTTTACCCCCGCGCTCTTTCCCGACCCCGGCTCCACCGCCCTACGCCACAGCCTGTCACAACCACGCTCCGCACCCCT
>NW_009923155.1:0-1264 GCF_000696875.1 Nestor notabilis
GGGAGCAGCTCAGGGGGGCACCAGACCTCCCCCCCTGGCCACCACTCAGCCCCTCTGACACTTCAGAGGAGAGCTCTCTGGAGAGCTCTGGGCAGAGCACCCAGGACACTGCAGAGGCTCCAGGGGACAGCGCTGGGGACAGTCCCCGCAAGGATCCCCTGGCACCTCCTATGGACAAGCCAGTGCTGAGCCCCCGCTGCCAGCCCAGGGGGCTTCTGACCCACATTCCACTGAGGAGTGCCCCGGCCCCGGCTGCCCCCCAGCACCTCCCACCCCAAACAGACACCCGGGTGCAGGAGGCGATGCACAGGCAGCCCAGGGTGGTTCTATATCACTTCCCAGTCCCGTATGTGCAGAGCAGCCCCCTGGCTGCCCCCCAGCACCTTCCACTCACCAGAGCCACCCTGGTGCAGGAGGCATTGAATACGCAGCCCAGGGTGGTTCTAAAGCCATTACCAGTGACTACCCCCCAGTACCTCCCACCCAAAGAAGACACCCTGGTGCAGGAGGCACTGAACAGACAGCCCAGGGTGGCTTTAAAGCCATTACCAGTGAGGAGTACCCAGGCCAGCCCCCTGGCTGCCCCCCAGCATGTTCCACTCTGCAAAGACAAACTGGTGCAGGAGTCGATGCACTGGCAGCCCAGGGTGGTTCTAAAGCAATTACCAGTGACGAGTCCACAGGCCAACCCCCTGGCTGCCCCCCAGCACCTTCCACCTCATAGAGACACCCTGGTGCAGGAGGCACTGAACAGGCAGCCCAGGGTGGTTCTGAGGCAATCACCACTGCAGATCCCCCAGGTCAGACCCTCGGCTGCCCCCCACGACCTCCCACCCTACACAGACACCCTGGTGCAAGAGGCACTGCACAGGCAGCCCAGGGTGGTTTTAAAGAGCTTACCAGTGACAAGCCCCCAGGCTCAGGCTGCCCCCCAACACCTCCCACCCCATAGAGACACGCTGGTGCAGGATGCACTGAACAGGCAGCCCAGGGTGGCTCTAAAGAGACTGCCACTGCGGAGTCCACAGGCCAGCCCCCTGCCTACCCCTCAACACCTTCCAACTCATAGAGACACCCTGGTGCAAGAGGCAACAAACAGGCAGCCCAGGGTAGTTTTAAAGAGATTACCAGTGCCAAGTCCCCAGGCCCAGGCTGCCCCCCAACACCTCCCACCCCACACAGACACGCTGGTGCAGGATGCACTGAACAGGGAGCCCAAGGTGGTTCTGAGCCCACTCCAACCACCCTGGGGCCTCCTCTCCTG
>NW_009923155.1:1476-1816 GCF_000696875.1 Nestor notabilis
CTGTGCCGCCCCAGACAGCACTAGGAAACGCTGTGCCAGGGGCACACGGACACGGACAGCACCGCGCTGGGCACCAGCGCACAGCAGGCAGGAGCCAGCACCGGCAGAGATGGGGACGCCCCGCACCGACCGCACGGCGCCTGCCTGAACTCCATCCGGACTCGCCACCCGCTGGGGCAAGGACTGAACGTGCTGGGGCCACTGTGACCATCGCGCCAAAACTGCCACAGAGCTGGACATGACCCGGACAAGGCTGGAAGAGAGCGCCAGGGCAGCCAAGTCCCTGCAGAGCCAAACGAGCAAGCGGAAAAGCCCCGCCGAGATGGCAGATGAAACCACG
>NW_009923155.1:1830-5078 GCF_000696875.1 Nestor notabilis
GCAAGACAAGGAAAGGGGAGGAGGAGGAAGGATTTCCCAGTGCTCGTGTGTTAGAAGGGGCACGAAAACCGAGACAGCCGCTTCCAGCACAAGTTCTTCAAACAGACCCTGCTCATGGACTCACGGAATCAGCAGCAATGGAAAAGACCTTTAAGCAAATCAAGTCCATCCAGCCCCTTCCCTCCCGGCCCACCGGAGCGAGGGGCACGGACCAGCCGCCATCTCACCACCAACTCTGCTCCCAAGCAAAGGGGATTCCATCCCCCGCACTGAGCACGCACAATCCCAAGCCCCACAACAAGCAGCTCAAACCATCCCAATGGTCACTGCAAAGTCCCTTTGCCACCCGCCACTGGTGCGGCTCAGCTGCTGCAGCACAGGCTCTTGCCAAGCTCCAAGCGGACGGCTCCTCTGACCAGAACTGCACTTGTGGCACCCTCATCATTCACTTCTCGGACCCACTGCACCCATGGGCACTAGTGCCCCTCTCTTAGAGTTGCCTCTGGCACCTGAAATAATGCTCCACGGAGTTCCTCACCCTCCTCGAGAAGTGCAGAGCTGTGCCGGCTCTCACAGATAACACCCTGCTCCACCACTCACCCGCTGGAGAGCACCTCTGCACAGCCAGAGCTATTCCCACCTTTGGGGAGCTTCAGGACTCTCTTTCAGGAGCAGGCTGACCTGAAGCACGCGCTGTCCCACACACAGATGCTCTCCAGCAGCGCAGCACCGATCCACACCAGCCGGAAACACAGCCGGAGGATACTTATGGCAGCACCTGAGAACTTCAAGGAACTTTAGTAGCCTTTGAACACCCTGGAAGACAACCTGGTCCTTTTGCTGGGAACCACCGTGTTGCTGCACATGGCTCAGGCCTTGCTTCGGGTTAAACAGCCGTCTAAGGCGGCCACCAAGAGACCTGTCCCGAGGCTGCACATCCAGGACTGGCAGGGGCTGTGGGACAGTACGGGCAAGCACTGAGCCCAGCGGCACCCCCGCTGCTTTGGACCTTCACCCCTGAACAAGTGTAAAACCCGCACAAACCCCTCAAACCCTCAGACAAGGTTTGTGTGGTCCTGGCACTGCCAGACAGGGACAAACCACAGCAACCTGCTGGCACCTGGACCATGCCTACCGAGCCCTGCTCAGCACTACCCAGCACCCTCAAGGCCAAAAAGAGCTCTCCGGATCTGGGGGCAAAGCAACAGGCACAGCAGCAACTCCAACCCCAGCGGCACACGCGGCCCTCACTGCACCCAAAGGAACAGACACTGCACCTGGGCTCTCTCGCTGGGGATGGACCAACGCACTGGCAATACTGCAGACACCGAGAGGCACCAGAGGGCAATGGATTCACTTCCCAACTCCAGCAACATGAAGAAAAACTCTCCTCCTCCCTCTCAAAGGTCTTACGTCTCACCACTGGAAAAGCTGAATGAACAATGGGAGAAACTGTGCCCGCAGTTCCAGCTGCAACAGCAGGAGAAATCCCATTCCCCACCTGGAGGGGCCAGGAGCTCAGCTCTTGACAGTAAGCATCCTTCCTCTCAAGAGGGAGCATATAGAGGGTACACTCCTTCATGGCCTATCCTGTGCTTTTACCTGCGACACCATGGAGACGACGTGAGGAAGCGGGATGGAAAGCCTGTCCCACTCCTAGAGCCATGGCTACATGAACTGCAAGGAAAAACAACCACAAATGAGGGTTCTTCCAGAGGAGACACTGCTCCAGTCCCCACTGGACAGCTTCCCAGACAGACTGAGATTGCTGACCTTACACCTCTTCCTATAGAAATCAGTTCTAATCTATTTTACAAGGACTACCTGCAGCATCCTACGACCAGGCATAGAGGGGCCCTGCCTCCTGCCACGTGGAGGAGAGGGACAACCACACTAACTGGACTGTGGGGATTAGATGGCCTGGAACAAAACAGCCACAGGAGTATAAGGCCCTAGGAGACACCCGACTACTGTACCCTAATACCATCAACGCTCACGATATATTTGAATTTCTGGAGTGACACAGGGATCCCAACGGAAATAAACCTGCCTGGGAAGCAGTGCCAGAAGCACCCCACTGTGACTGGCACAGAGGCATTTTGAGCACCAAAAAGGGTACCTCTGGCCTCTTGGAATAGATGCTTTAGAGACAGGGAAAATGAAGCAGCTCTCTAGGGCGTCCATTACACGTGGAACCCACTGCCCCAGGGGTGGAAACACAGCCCTACCATTTGCCATGGGCTGATCCAGACTGCACTGGAACAGGGGCCAGCTCCAGAGCACCTGCAATAAACTGATGACACCATTGTGTGGGGCGATGCGGGGCAAAAAGGTTTTGAGAAAGGGAAGAAAATAATCCAAATCCTGATGAAGGACGGTTCTGCCATAACACAGAGGAAGCTCAAGGGACCTAAACAAGACATACAGGTTTGGGGAACAAAAGAGCAAGACGGATGTTCTCAGGTTGCCACACAATGATCAACAATCTCAGAGCAATGTCTCCACCAACTAACCAGAAAGAAACACAAGCTTTCATGGGTGTTGTGGCGTTCTGGAGAACGCACATCCCAGATTACAGTCTCCTTCTAAGCCCTCTCTGTCAGTTGACCCTGAAGAAGAATGACTTCAAACGGGGCCCTCAGCAACAACAAGCCTGTGAACAATTCAAACGAGAGACAGTTCATGCCGTAGCCCTGGGACCACTCCAGACAGGGCAAGATGTGAAAACTGTGCTCTACAGCGCAGCCGGGGAGAAGGGTCCTACCTGGAGCCTCTGGCACAAAGCTCCAGGGGACACGGCTGGGCTGGGGGGGCAAGGGAGGGGCCGCTCCTCAACGGAGGAACCGAGGCCGCCTCTGCTCCCACTGAAAAAGAGATACTGGCAGCCTATGAATGGGTTCAAGCCGCTTCAGCAGCAACAGGCACTGAAGCACAGCTCCTCCTGGCATCCCGAGGCCCTGCTGTGCTGGATGGTCAACACAAGGTTTCCTCTACACATCATGCAACTGATGCTACGTGCAGTAACAGGGCTGCAGTAACCACACATCGAGCTCAAATAAGAAATCCCACTCATCCAGGAATCCTAGAAGTCTTCCTGGACTGGGAGAGGGGAAAGACTTTGGAATGTCACCAGAGCAGGAGGTGACACGGGCTGAGGAGGCCCTGCTCTACAACAAACTACCAAAGAATCTACCTGCTGGGGAAAACACTCTGGGTTATTCCTGCCTCAGGCCAAGGCACACCCACTC
>NW_009923155.1:5175-5867 GCF_000696875.1 Nestor notabilis
TCTGTCTCACTTATGATCACCACATTAATGAAGAATGAACTTCGATAAAACTGGACAAGCACAGCAGTGATGGAATCGGAATAAGCTTCAGCATGCAACAATCCAACACCACACACCATCCATCTTTCCTGCCCAGAGACGCTCATCACAGATGGAGCCCCAAGTCATGGACTTAATGACCTCAACCACTGTTCGTAGGGATGGTCCACAGACTATGGGAATGATATCTGTGTGAGTGTGTCTATACATCTTATGTACATCTATATATATATGTAAATCTCATAGGCCAGGAAAGATGATGATGGAATGTGTGAGACCTGGCATGATGTGAACAGGTATGGAAAAAGACCTGGATGCTGTCCTCGTTTCAGTTGGCTTAAGGATGATTTTTTTTCCTATTACCTGGGGCAGTGCTGTGTTTTGCCTTCAGCCTGAGCACAATGCACATAACACGCTGATGTTTTACTTGTTGCTCTGTAGCACTTACCCCAACCAAGGACTTTGCAGTGCCTCAGCCTCTGCCACGAGGAGGGGCACAAGGGGCCGGGAGGGAGCAGAGACAGGACACATGAGCCAAAATACTAAAGGGGTATTCCAAACCACTCACATCATGCCCAGTAGAAATACTGTGGGCACTCATCTGGGAGGAACCGATCGCTGCTCGGGACAGGCTGGGGATTCACAGTGGAAGT
>NW_009923155.1:6361-6572 GCF_000696875.1 Nestor notabilis
AGAGGTGAAACCTGTGCTCTCCAGCGCAGCCGGGGAGAAGGGTCCTACCTGGAGCCTCTGGCACAAAGCTCCAGGGGACACGGCTGGGCTGGGTGGTCAAGGCAGGGTCTGCTCTACACATCATGCAACTGATGCTACGTGGAATAACTGGGCTGCAGTAACCACACATCGAGCTCAATTAGGAAATCCCACTCATCCAGGAATCCTAGAA
>NW_009923156.1:0-33251 GCF_000696875.1 Nestor notabilis
TTGCCGGCTGGGTTTGAACCACGACACTGCTGTAGTTGCTTGTCAATGCCAAGTGGTGTTTATTAAAGATAACCATTACCGTAAAGCATTTTAGTTCATTCCTAAAGTCAAAACTTCAATGGTGACTTTTGTGTAAGTAATTAGGAGTTAATGTTGGTAACAGTCCTGTAGTGGTGTATTCATGGGATTCAGCTTTGGATTTGGAGTTGCTTTTGTACAGAGTGGCTTGCACCAACTCATGCAGTCACAGTGTGACTTCAGCTGGAAGGGAAATCTTGAGGGCATCTGCTGTACCTCCCCTCCCCCCATGTCCAGGCATTCTCATGGAAAGGCCAGGACTAATTTAATCCTGCTGGTAGTTTATATTAATAGATTTTAAGTCCTGTTTACAAATTCTTAACAACAAAGTGTTCATCTCATGAGCTCTAGGGTTTTCCCAGAGAGGATTTAGGTGATCAGGATAGCTTTTCTGCATGGATCCGTATTGACAATCTTGAAAAATGCTTAGAGAAGTCTCACGCTTGATAAATTTTAAGAATGCTTTAAATTAGCCATGTCTAAACTTTGTAATTTTTGACACTAGAGGTGATTACCTATACAAGGAAGAGTACCAAAAGCTTATGTTCCAGCTTCGCCTTCAGCTTTTCTTCAGGTAGGATTTATACTTGCCATGTTGTATTATTCCAGTGTGTGGTCTTCATTGTCCTTTATATATTACTGATGTAGCAGAACTTACTGATTTCTAATTTCGTAGCTTAAACAAGATGCAGTAATGGTGGTGCAGTGGTTTTCCTTTATTTTGGTTATACTATGATCATGCATACGCATGTCAGTCTTAGTGGAGACATGCTATTGGTTATTAGTCTTGTGTGGTATGATTTTTTTAAAGAATGCTTTGGTTTTATTGTGTTGCAAAGAAACATTTAGACAGTTCTGTGGAAATGTCTGGACCAGAGTTGAGCAATAAATTCAGTTTGCATAGTGGACATATTTTTAGTAAACTAGTTGGGGGTTGGTGTGGGTGGGGGGGTTTTTTTTGGTGGTTTTTTTGGTTGTTTTTTTGGTTGGGTTTTTTGGTGGTGTGGGTTTGTTTTGGTTGGGTTTTTTATTTTTAAGAAACAGTGATTAGAAAGCACTGTTGTTTGATAAATGCAATAATGAAGTTTTATATTAATACAAGAGTTGCAAGTTGTTCCCCTTCAGAATGGTCTTCTGAAAGGATGGATTTCTTGAGTTTCTATTGTGAATTCCTGAAGCTTAGGACAGGCAAGAAGATAGAAAACTGAAGTCTGCCTGAGAGGGCTTAGTGAATTGTCTTAGCTTTTCTTTCCTAAATAACAATAAATTGCTATTGTGAAGAACTTACTAAATATTCGTGTTATAAATTAGGGCTGATATAAACATGTGTTAGTTCCAGTTCATGAAAAGCGTAAGAACATTATACGTGAAAGAGCTAAACTGTCAGTTTCCAATTTTAAGGTTCGTTTCCTTACATATATTCTGAAGAAAGAGCTGGTTCTTTCAAGTAATCATCCACTAACAATTAAAAAACTTGGCTCACTTTCTAAAGATATGGTTAGTTGAGCAGCTGCCCTTTCTCACTTCAGCAGTATTTCTGGTTTATTTATAGTATGATACTGGCTACCAGTAATAATTGGGTACTGGTGAGAGGAAGTACAGATTGACATTTTTAAAAATAGATTGCCAAGTTAACAGAGGATGCTTCATGTATTTGTCAATTTAAACAGAGAAGCTTCCTGTGAGAACTTATTTCCACTAAGACTTGAAACTTTACAAATACTTAAATTTTAGAATAAAGATGTGTATTTTCAGCTGAAGGAGATACCAGTGCTAGACAATATTCTTGGTAGTACTCTTTAAAACACTTTTAGCATGAAGAATTGTATCTTGCAAAATAGACTTTCAAAAATTTACCTTGATATTAACAGGTTGTTGGTGTGTTTCTTTTAGTTTTAATACAATGTGAAATGTAACAGCATTTCAGAAGTAGTTGGAGTGGTATAGTCCTCCTTGGAGGACTAATGTGGATAAACTTTGGATTTTTTTGTTTTCCCCAGCTACTGCTCTGAACTTCGATCATGCTGGCAGACATTGGTATAATAAAAGAATGATGTAATTGCAGCTTTCATCTACTGATAGGTTTGATTCACTATGTTGCTAGTTGGGTTGAATGGAAACTGATAGCTTTAAGTTGGTGAAAGCTTTTATTATAAAAGCTAAGCTGTAAATCTGTGCCCTGGGCAGAAATACCTGTAGCAGCAAATTTGTAGTAATTGCTAATTGCATGGGAAAATATTGTTTCCAACTGTCAGAGGCTGGAAAACAACCTGGTTTAGTATGAAGAGATGAGCACTTAATTAAATAATTAATTTTCTGTAATTTGATAAAGTACTTCCTCAGCCTTAATTGCTACTAAAAGATGACCTGAGTAAAACTAAGGCATAGAGTACAAGCCCTAACTAGATAGGGGGTTATTTAGGACATATGGCAATTAGTACTTCTAGGCTTTGGTGTGTGCCTTAAATAATCAAGTAGCTAAATCCAGACTGGTGGAAAATCTCAGCTAAATGGGAAGATCTGTATAGATTCTAGACAGAGGCAAGTGTGGTTAGGAATGCTTACTCATACGTGAAAGGCCTGAGGTGATAGTATTCTGGAGAGGAAGATGCCACGTAGCAACAGGAGAGTGAAAGGAGAGAAGAGGGAGTTTGTGCTTAGGAAATCATGACACTGGGCCAGTGCTGTTGTAGTAAGGCAGAAGTTGGTTGGAACACGGGATTCTCCTGGGCAATTATTTTTAGCATTCACAAACTCTGTACAACTCTGTATGTCTCTGAGTTATCTGAATCAGCAATGGATTGGTTGATGTTCAAAGTGAAAATGTTAGAATGTTGTCCTCTATTATCAAAGTGCTATAGAGCACCAATATCCTTGGCAAGCAAAACAAAATTGTTTGAAAGCATAGAGAAATGGAAAATTTCTTCCTTATATATTGAGGAAATTAAGTCAGAAATGGAAAAACATGCATCCAGATCAGCTCAGGTGAGACTGTTCTTCATATTCTGATGAATTTTCTAATGATTAAAATGTGAAAAAGAAATCAGTAATGCACGTAAACCAAATATTTTAGGATTATTTGATACTGCTGAGTAATTCAGCTTTAGTACTTGAATATAATAATTTGTTACCACACACTTAAAATTAGGGCTATAATCCAACAGTACTTCTGTCAACTTTTTATTATCAACTAGAGTATCATTCTCTACTTTACATTTTTTTTTTTTTTTTTTAAAGAGAATTGATTAAGTTATAAGTGTTCATGACTTGACATCCACTTCAGGATCATAATTCCTGCCCTGGTTTCTATTGGAGCATTTTCATGCTGTGAAGCATTTCTCATGAATGCTATACCAAGCTTTAAATAATTAGTGTGTTTACATTTGGTGTTAAAGCTATGATTTTATACCTCAGCAAATTTTTGTGGGATTTACAATCCTTATTTTTGCTCAATCTGAATTTGTGTGTCTTCATAAGATTGATTTATGGTTGATACATTGTTCAGAGATAGAGTTGGTTCATCTGTTACCCCCCTCCAGGATTGTAGTATTGCTCAACAGTCTTGGTAGGCAACCTGCTGTTGATAATCTGATCTGTCTTGTGATAGCTGTTAATGACATTTTTTAACATCTCTGTTGAGGATGCGTATGGTACCAGACCTCACTTCCTGATATGCGTTCCTAGAATGCTAAGTAAAAAGGTCAGAATAATCTTTTTAGCTACTAATATGCAGCTGCACCAGGCCATCTTCTGTTTTCCTGTTGCCTATTCACTGATTTTCACTTCTGTTCATACACTCAGAATAGTTCCTCACAGATGACTACTTGAGTGTTTCTGCTTCTCCCAGTTCATGGTTTTTTGCCACCTCCTTTAGGCATATAGTTCAGTTGCTGCTTTTGCCATGTTCCTCATGAATTCTCATCAATGTGGATTGGATAAAATATTCTGGCTGAATTTGGCCACTGCTTAGTCTGTTTGGTGAGTCTTTCCACTCAATTGAAGTCCACCATTCGTTAGTTAAGAGGACCAGTTGGAGCAGAATTTGCTGTCCCATGTCTGCAGGCTCTTAACCCAGATTGTATTGTGACTAGTGTCTAATACATTCTTAAAGCTTTTTAAGCTGATCTCTTTCTTAAGCACTCTCTTTCAGATCTTTCACAACTAAATAAGTGTGCATATGTAGAAATATATATGTACACAAATATAACTAGAGATGGCTGTGATGAGAGAGTTTAGACTGACAAGTCAAGTCAATTTTAAACTTTAGGGTGAAAGCTTTTAGACTAGCATTCATTAGTAATGCGTGTGTGCTTGTAATTAGTTCTTACACGTTGTTAATTAATCGCTATACGTTAGTTCTTACCCACTAACCATCATTGTGTGTTCAAAACAGTCATTCTTATATCTGATTTATATCCTAAATTAGCTGTAAGTATGCAGTACCATTTAGCCAGTACTGTATAGGTAGCCTCACATGTTTGGTTTTGGTGGTCCTAGATGCTGAGGTCAAGGTCACCTGATTTTCAGAAGAGCTCTTCAGTAAGAGGTGGGGGGAGGTGGATGACAGGACAGGGACGTAATTCAAGTAAGCATCATCTTCTGCCAACCTGCTTCCCCCTCAATTTATAATTTATTTATTTTTTTTTTTTTCTTTTTTTACAACCATCTTTTACAAAATGATTGAGTCTTGTCCCTGGACTACATGTAGTGCAATGCTGGGGAGGTGTTAGTTTCCCAGACTGCAGCACCTTGCCTGGGAAACAGTTGCTCAGCTGCTTGGGTTTTCTCTCTTGTGTAGCTGCCTCTGTTTAGAGCAAAACCAGCCTTCCCAGCTCTAGAGGTTGCATTTTTCACTGACCAGTGATTAATTGACCATTAATGAGTTGTTTATGGCTATTTGGCGTCTGGTTTTAATCTGTGTCCATATTTTCAAAGCCTTTGTTATCTCAATTTCTATGTCATAACAAGAGATGCATGGTACCAAGGTCTATTTCACAGAGCAAGTTTTCATAACAAATTGATAATGAGCCTTAACAAATCTGGACTGTGGCTGTGCATAGTTAGCATAAGGCCTGTTGCTAGTAATGTTAATACTGCATTTATAGAAATGCTTATACAGTTTTACTATATTAAATTGCTTATGTTCAGATTCATTCCAACCTAATCTTAAGTCTTAGTGTGCTGCTTTCACAGGTAAAGCAGGCCTCTGCTTCAGCTGCAGCTACAATGCTTTCAGTAGGGTGTGAACTTTGCATTCCCATCACCATGAGTCTTAAGACCAGGGTGCTGTATTCTCTCTACCAGCTCAATATAGTGCTACAAAGCATGGTTTTTCTCTTGGGGTAGAGTATCTTCTCTGTGTGTTGCCTCGTGGTTTTCTTGTGAATCCATATTGTCCTGTTGCTGCTGGTGCATGTACAGCTTTTGAGTCTTCCATGGCATACTGCAGTACATGGTATGAGATACAACAAAGCTAATCAATACATAAATGGTGATTTTTAGGGGTGCAGCAGTGTGTATGTGATTCCTGGTCCTACGTTTGACTGTGCTATAACAATTTTTAGAAAGCAACACACAGTCTTTCTGCATTCTCTGAAGTTAATACAAAGTTGCCTTGCTTCCTGCCTAATAACTTCTAGCTGCTTGCTATGTATGATGGGATTCCTAATGAGTTTAACTATATGATTTCAAATCACTTCTCGGTGATGTTTTTCTGGGTGATATATTTTTGTTTGTTTGTTTGTTTTTTTGTTTTTCTTCCCATAGCTGATGGATGATGTTGGTGGATAATACAAATATTTTGCTCCCAGTGGAGACCTGGGAAGCTCCATATGCATTTTTCTTCAGGGGACTTGGTTCTCTGGTTTGGTTCCCACCAAAGCAACAACATGTATGCTTCCATTTCCAGTATCTCATGTCCTGGAGTTATTAACTAATAGTTAGCTCTAAAGTCAAGTTATGATTTTAATAAACTTTAGGATTCTTCCGATTGTGTTCAACATGGCAGGCCCTTAATTATATCCTGATTTCTCATGGTGCATGTCTAAATCTTTTAATACCCCAGCAGTAATGCACTTATATAGGGTATTATCCACAGTCACTTGCGTATACCCGGGGCAATGGCTGTGTGCACATGCTGTTCCACAACTTTTTAAGTCTTGCCCTCATTTATTCCAGTAACACAGTGCCATTCCAGTTCTTTGACCAAAGTTCAGCTGATATTTCAAGTGTACATTTGTGTCCTGGGTTCAGCTACAGCAGTCATTTTTTCTCCTTCTTAGTAGCTGGTGCAGTGCTGTGTTTTTGACTTTCAGTCTGGGAACAATGCTGATAACACCGATGTTTTTAGTTGTTGCTCAGTAATGTTTACTCTGACCAAGGACTTTCTCAGTCTCATGCTTTGCCAGAGAGGAGGGGAAGCCAGGAGGAAGCAGAGACAGGACACCTGACCCAAACTGGCCAAAGGGGTATTCCATACCACAGCACGTCATGCCCAGTATATAAACTGGGGGGAGTTACCCGGAAGGCCCAGATCACTGCTCGGGTCGGGCTGGGTATCGGTCAGCGGGTGGTGAGCGGTTGTGTCCTCTCCCCTTGTTATTCCTCTTATCATTATTATTGGTAGCAGTAGTGGTTTGTATTATACCTTAGTTACTGGAGAGCTGTTATCTCAACTCGTGGGAGTTACATTCCTTCGATTCTCCTCCCCATCCCTCCGGGAGCGGGGGGAGGAAGGAAAAGTGGGGGAGTGAGCGAGCGGCTGCGTGGTTCCAAGTTGCCGGCTGGGCTTAAACCACGACAATTTGTTGTACTCTAGATCTTGCTATTAAAAGTCATTTGTTTTCAGTAGGCAGTTGAGAATAGCATGTGTTAAGAGATGTGTATACGTGTAAACCAATATGGCATGACTCAGTACTACATAGTAATTCCACATTATTAGCACGGAAATAACTTGTTAAAATACTAACAAACAAATTGGGTACTATAAGACTCTCATGGATAGTTGATTCCCTGGAAAAATCTGAAAATTTATAGTCACTCCTGCATCTGAACCTCTCTGCAGGGTGTGCAGAAAACCCAATTGATTAGGTTTGCTCTTCAGAACTATAGGCTCCAAATTTTACATGTGATCTCACTGCTCAAGTAACACAATATATGCATTAAAAGGTGATTTTTCCGATGAGTTTTTTTGAAATGGATTAAACCAAGCTAATTTTAAAGTTTGTATAGCATGCTAACAAGCTAGTATTAAATTTACTTAGCATGCTTCTGCTTTCATGGGTGCAGTGAGCCTCTACTGTAAGTAGGTTTGCGAAAGTTAAGATTATTATTTAAAAGAAAAAGCAGTGTTGAAAGGCATTTTGAAAAGGAAATATCTAAAGACCTGAATTAAAATATTTTGGTAGTAGCAGCGAATATAGAAGAATCAAATAGTCTTTGGTATTTTTAAGCCTGTTTTCTTGAGAAAATTTTTCTACATGTGTAAATGTGCCATTATGAGAAAGTTTTCTGTATGTAGTAACAAGTGAAAGATTAGATGTCCCATGTTTTGCCACGTAAAAGGATCATCACTATTTCAGTAGGCACAAAGCTTTCTTGTTTACATGCTTATTTGAAATAAGGTTTTCCTATATCCTGGATTCTTACTGCTTAAGAATAGCAGCAAGGAAAGGTAAGACATTCTAGTCCAATGCTTCTGTTAGGTTTTGCCTGGATTTTGGAATTCAGAAAGGGAACCCAGAATTTTGGTAGACCCTAATTTCCCAGGTTTCTGGATCTACTTGGATTTTGTTGGGAACTACAGGGTAAGTAGTGTATCAAAAAATAAAGTGAATTAGAACTTGCAATGTCTCCTGCGTTTTCAGAACATTTTTAAATAAAATGTGTTATGACATACAATGCTTTCTCTTAAGTTGTTCCACCCTGAGAGTTAGATCTGGGATAGTTAATGATGTTTAAAAAAAAAAAACAAACAAACCCAAAACTTGTAAAATTTAAAGCAATGTCTTTGTTTAGTAACTTGAATGTTTATACTTCTAAAGCATTAAAAAATAGCTCTTATAGACAAAAGGCTCTTGATGGACTTCTGTAGTTGCACTGGGTGAGGTGTGGTGGGAGGCCAGGTTGTTCTGCTCTGGAGGGCTTGGTTCCAGCTGGCTCCACCAGACCCAGGGCAGGGCACTACAGGTGGTGGCACCACCAGGTGAACATAGTTAAAGGGCAGAAATGCTGCTCAGCAGTGTGTGAGAAAGAGAGGAGTGGGGCGAAAGCGAGAGAAACAGTCCTGCAAGCACCGAGGTTGAGAGCAGGAGGACAGGGAAGGAGGTGCCTCAGGCGGTGAGCAGAGATAGCTCCCACAGCCTATGAGTGCAGTACTGTACAGCAGACATTTCCATGCAGCCTGTGGAGAGGGCCAGACCAGATGTCCATGCTGTGGCCTCTGGAGGACCCTATCATAGCAACTGGATATGCCCTGAAGAAGGCTGCAGACTGAGGAGAGCCCATGCTGGAGCAGGTTTGTCCTGAAGGACTGCAGTCATGGAGAAGTTACATGCTGGAGCAGGGGAGGAATGTAAGGAAAAAGCAGCAGAGTTAAAGCATTGCAAACTGACTGCAGCCCTCATTCCCCCTCCCCCTGTGCATGTTTTCAGTTTTGTCTTTGTTTCTCAGCATTAAACTCTAATAAGCAATGAATTAAATCAATTTTCACCATGTTGAGTCTGTTTTGCCCATGATGGCAGTGCATAAGTGATCTCCCTGTCTTTATCTTTACCCATGAACTTTTCATCTTATGTCCTCCTCCTGCACAGCTGATATCCAGGAGTGAAAGAGCAGTTGGGTGCGGATCTGGCAGCCAGTTAGGGTCAAACTACCATGGTAATCTAGAGAGTCATTATAGACGTAGCTTGTGATTAATGTGTTATGTTTGAAAGAACAAGAAGGGACAAGGATTGTTCCTAAGCAGAAGGAGGCTTTTGCTGTGTGTACTCAAATTCTAGGAAAGGAAGAAATCTCTAAAGAAAAGTACAGTGATAATGCTATTTCAAGGGAAAGAATGTTAAGGAAAGATACAAGGAGGAACAGGGTGTTTGGAATTGTAGTGTTCAGCTTGTATTTTGAAAAATGAGCAGATCCGTAGATTTTGCTTTATGGTAGCTGCTCTGAACATCTTTTTTGTGGAGGAATTGGTAGTTTGTTCAGGTACTGTGTAGCTGGAAGATTTCATGAAGTTGCAGAATGGTGCAGAAGGAACGCTTTTCCATTAATTCCATGGGGGATAGTGGAAAATCCACAAACTAGAGGATAGATTGTACTTTGCATTGTAAGAAAGTGACACCATTCATGTTGGAAAAGGTCGTGTATTCAGCTCTGTTGAGCTGACAAACATTGGTAATGATAGTGTGGCTTGCATCTCATTTTCCGGTGTGTAACTTTCCATGTCCACTTTTATAAGAGGTATTTAAGTTGCAATTGGTGGAGACTGATACCTTTAGAAGATTTTTTCAGGCTTGTGTTTGTGAAGGATGTTTGCAGATAGTCATCAGAGTTGCAAAGTGGCATTCTGGTACCGTCCCAGCAGATTTGACTTTAGGGTGGTTTCTCTCTATATGCATCCTACTTGCAAAAAACCAAAAAAAGAACAAATGCAAATCAAAGCAAAAAAAACAACCAACCGAAAAAATCCAACAAAAAAAAAACAGCCACCAAAAAAAAAACCACCTCAAAGCCACTTGTAAGCACGGGTTAGAGCATTTACATCAGTGGAATATATGCAGAACAAACACTTTGCATTTATATAGAAAGAATAATCTTAAGTCAGTTTTACTTATATAAGGCATTTCTTTTTTGTTGTTTGTTTGGTTTTGGTTTTTTTAAACTGAGAATTAGCATTTTTAATAGCTGTAGCTATTATGATGTAAGACATATAAGTTTAGGCTATGTTTCAAGAAAAACTTTCAGTTTGATTACAAAAACTTGAATGCATTTGCTTAGTTTTTAGTTGGGTACTTTTGACCGACACCATCCTTAAGCCTACCTGGAAAAAAGAATGAAAAGTTCCATTAACTTGCTTTGAGCCACACTGAAAGAGGAGTGATGAGGGCCACTGGAAAGCTAACTAACAGATCACCAGAGGAAATTGGATCTTTGAGCTTTTTTCCGCAAGAGAATTTTGTAAAACCTAAGTAAACCAAAATGCATTGCTTTACAAAATGTCTTTTCTAAAGCCACAATTTCTTATAGTTTTGCAATATCTTTGTTAGAGGGAATAAAGCAAGTAGTACTGAATGCTTGCCTTCATTGTAAATTTACTCTTCTATGAATGTATTTCTTGCATGATCCTACAGCTGTGATAACTCGGTCCACAAAAAGCAAATAATGTGGTGTTCTAGCAGGATGAATGAGAATTAGCGTTAGAGATTTTATGGCATCTGGCTTAAAGATGACTGGAATTTAGAAATTAAAGAATTGTATTTAGCACCTGAACAGGTTTTCACATTTAGCCATGGGCAAAGCAAATGTGCAACTATACTAAATTTTTCTTAATCTTCTATGAAAAAAAACCCCTTTTTGGCATCACAGAAAACAACAGAAAAAGTGCTTTGTCATAGCTTCAGGAGTCAGTAGCTTTGTACTGCTGAATTAGGTAAGTAGGAATGTTTGTTTTGGTTAATATATGTTGTTACAGTGTGTACAGTGCAGTTATCTTCATAGCAGTAAATGGTATTGTTTTGTTAACTGTGAACCATGGAGCTAGGCTCAATAACAGCCTCTGTCGCATTTATGCTAGTGACTTTCATGTCTGAAAACTAAAGACTGGTAGTTCTCATTTTCTGTTGGCCTCTATTTGTCTTGTGTCCTAGTGTCCTGCTCAGCATTTTCTTAATACAAAAAAGCCTTTAAAATTTTAAAACAAGTTCGCCACAGGTAAGTTTTAGTTCTGCAATGGGAATAGCAGGACAAACACACTTTAATGGTGGTAATGTGCAGACTTGAGTTTGTACTATGACCCACCCTGGCTTTCCTCTGCAGCGTAAAAAAGAAATGCTGTTTAAAGAAGTGAGATAGCAAGCAAAAGTTTCTTCGTTCAAGGGTTTGGGGTTTGTTTTTGGTTTTTTGGTGGTGGTGTTCTTTTGGTTTGGTTTTTTTTTTTTCCCCTGTAGAGTACTCTTAAAGGTTATGAAGTAGATTAAAAACACTTAATGTTGCGTGTAATTTGCTTCAAGCACTTGAACCAGTATTTATCAAGCAGATACTGCTCTGAGGCTTTTTACATGAATACCTCAGGCTTGAGTGTTATATAGCAGGAAGGGTTTTGTTGCAGTGCAGTCAGCTATGACTCATGAGACCTGAAGGGGCTACAGACTTCCTCAGTAACTGTAGCCAAGTAAATGTTTCTTCGTGTAAACTCTTCTTGCTTCTTTAGAGTTTAAGAGCTAGCATCAGTTGGTTTTACGCAGAAAGATTTGGGACTTTTGAATACTTGCAATCACCTTTTTACTCTACAGGTGCCTTGGAAAACAGAAAAGGGTGTTTGGGGATGCTGGAGGCCTATATCTTGCAGCATGTTCTTGCACGGAATTATGATTTAACTGTTTGGGTTTTGGGTTTTTTTTAAAGCTGGCTCTACAAGGAGCTTTTCGTGCACACACAGGCTGCGTCTGCTGCAGGTTCTTGAAGTCTGCCCAACTCACCTTTAAAAATGCTATAAAGCTTTTCAGGTGCTCCTGTTCACAGTGTCAGGTCAGTCTGGGATTTGTTCCCCAGTGCCTTCTCAATCTATGTAAGCTGCTTGAGACTGCTATGAGTTGGAGGTGTAAGGAAAAAGAAGCTGAAGTTCTCCAATGTGCTTTGGGTCATGAAGGTAGATAGTGACGTCCTATTTGCTTCTTTTTTACCTGCATGACTAAAATATTCCTCTTTCTTGTCTTACTTTGCTTGTGAAAGGGCAGTAGGACATATCGTGGCCTCAGTAGGGGCCCTTAGCTTATTATAGATGAAAATCCCTATTTATTCTCCAGTGTCTTAGGCAGCTGCCTAAGAACTGTACCATTTCATAATCACTTCTGAGCACAAGGAGGAAAACAAACACTAGGCTAGAAAAGGTGAACCTCAGAAAAGGAGACCTAAATGAAATATGTTTAGATGTGCAGGGAGAAAGTGAAGGGAAGAGAAATGGAAAAACTTCTAGTTAGCGTAAGGAGAAGCTCAAACTTGTCTGTGGAGGATGTTGGAAACATAAAGGACAGACCTGAGAAGTGGTGAATAACACTTTGGTCTTTGCTAGATGCAGCTACAGTAAACAATAAAAGCATTTATAGCAAGAGGAGAAACAAGGAAGTTTGTCCATAGCTCAGTGGGGAGGAGAATGTAACAGATGATACCAAATAGTTACACATTGAAGCTTGCCAAGTTATCAGTGAAGATGAAATACGAACTCATTCCTGGTTGAGAAAAAGGTTAATCAACAACAACTCAATTTGTCCTGTGTTAAGGCAAGAATGGGTCACATGTCATTCAGGTGTTTTATTTACTCTTGGTAAAATACATATTAGAGAACTTGCCTTTCATGTTGTGTTAATTTAGGGTTCTTACGGTGGAGCCTGTCTTTAAAAAAAACACAACCAACCCAAGAAACAAAAACAACAAAAAAAAAAAACCACACAGAGGAAAAGGGGGTGTTGGGGGCAGGGGAATGGATCTCATTTCAGTTGTCAAAAATAAGGAATATAGGCATTTTATAAGTACTGTAAGTGCTAAATAGGTAGCATGCATCTGTCAAGAGCAATTCGGGTATCACCTGCCTAACTTCCTTTTGAAGCAGTATTTAGACTTGTTAGTGGATATTTCTCACCTTTAAGCAACTTGTCTAACAGGACCACCTGATCAGCTGGCTTTATTTGTAACATGGAACTGCACGGTAAACTGACTATAACCCTAGACCTGATTTTTAGGTGGCCTAGTCTCTTAACTGTATGTAATGCAGAAGTATGCATGTAGTGAATGCCACAGTGTTTAAAGGTTTTAGCTAGACCTCAAGAAAAACATTTTCCCTCCCCTGTGTTAGCAATAAGGTGTAGATTTTCAAGGAATTAAAGAGTTGCTATGGAAAGAAAGGGAGTACATAAACCTGCCTTTGAAAAAGGCAGTGAGGTGATGGTCTGAAATCATATTAGATGATGTTTAGGTTAGAGATGGGGGAGAGGGGAAGCAAGGATGGTTGTGCACTGGAGTAAGTTATATATGGAAGTGTGGAATCAGTAGTACTGCAGGCTTTCAAGATGAATTTTGGCAAGTCTTCCGTATAGCATGCAACTGCTCCCAGAGGGCTTCAGAGAGCAAGACTGAGCAGAAGAACACTGTCATGGTAGGAAAAACGTTGATAGCCGACTCTTGTACGTTTGCTTTTTGGGTGATTTTTTTGAGAGGATCTTCCATCGTTGTAGATGCAGGAACCCTATCACATGGCTAAAGGAGGGCCTGCCATGTGGGTGGCTGGTAACAGTCATATAAACCTGACTCATTGATACAACAAGTTTGGTACCCTAAAGCAGATAAGCATCTTTCTTGTATATAGTAATAATAATGTAGCAAATACAGTTTGAAGAAGAGGGGCCTGGACTAGAAAACTTCATGCCCTGTATTGGGTTAATATGGCAAGGTTTTGGCAATAAGGGTGCCTACTGTTGTGCCTTCTGTGAGAAGCTGCCCCGATATCTGGTAGAGCCAGTTCTGTCTTTCTCCAAGATGGATCTGCTGGTGGGCAAAGCTGACTTGATCAGTTTTGATAGTAGTGCCTCTGTGATGGTCTGTTTAAGAAAGGGTAAAGCCTGCTGTGCACCAGCAGCTGGAGAGAGGGGTGAGAATATATGAAAGCAACAATTCTGCAGACACCAAGGCCAGTGAAGGAGGGCAGGAGGTGCTCCAGAGGCTGGAGCAGAGACCCCCCTGCAGCCCCTGGTGCAGCCCCTGGTGAGGCAGCTGTGTCCCTGCAGCCCATGGAGGGACATGGGGGAGCAGATCTCCCCATGCAGCCCATGGAGGACACCACACTGGAGCAGGGGGATGGCTGAAGGAGGCTGTGACCTGTGGGAAGCCTGCTCTAGAGCAGGCTTCTGGCAGGACCTGTGGCCCTGTGCAGAGAGGAGCCCAGGCTGGAGCAGGTTTGCTGCAGGACTGGTGACACTGTGGGGGACCCACACTGGAGCAGCCTGTTCCTGAAGGATGAACCCCATGGACAGGGCCCACACTGGAGCAATTTATGCAGAACTGCAGCCCATGGGAAGGATTCACATTGGAGAAGTTCGTGGAGGACTCCTGTGTGAGGAACCCCATGCTAGAGCAGGGGAGGAGTGTGAGGAGGAAGGAGTGACAGAGAGGGACTAACCCCCATTCCTGGCCCCGTGTGCTACTGGGCAGGAGGAGTTAGAGAAAATCAGGAGTGAAGCTGAGGCTGAGAAGAGGGAGGGATAGGGAAAGGTACCTTTAGTTTTGGTCTCACTATTCTACTTCGATTTGATTGGTAATAAATTAATTTTCCCAAGTCACGTCAGGTTTGTCCATGATGGTAATTGGTGAGTGATCTTTCCCTGTGCTTATTTTGACACATGAGCCTTTCAACATGTTTCCTCTCCCCTGTCCAGTTGAAGAGGGGAGTCGTAGAGCAGCTGTGGTGGGAAGGTGATGTCTAGCCAGGGTCAACTCACCACATGTCCCTCCTTATATCCCTGTGTTCTGTGGTTCAGTGAAAGCAAAGCAGTGTATAGAACCATTTTGAAAGCTGTTTGATTTGAATTAACTTGAGATGGTCAGGTATCGAGTAATCAGTTGCTGCTGCTGTTTGTCAGTTTTGTCAGTTGGTAGTTTGTGTGGATATTTTTTCTTCTCCCCTGTGAGTTTAAGTTTCTTTAAGTTGAACTTAGGTTCAGATGCCTGACGAAATACGTGAAGCTTTAAAAAAGTGAAACTTTGTGTACTTTTTAAACTCTTCCTAACTTGTTTTTTTCATTTGGTAGTTTTGCTTCTGTTGTGCTTTTCTTCCTCCACTGTATATTTAAACAAGAAAGTTTGTATATTATGTG
Organism: Nestor notabilis; assembly: GCF_000696875.1. Lineage (NCBI taxonomy): Eukaryota > Metazoa > Chordata > Aves > Psittaciformes > Psittacidae > Nestor > Nestor notabilis. The sequence goes on from NW_009923156.1 coordinate 15,159, forward strand.
TAAGTAGCATAACTTCCAGATCCTTGGGAAATAATTCTCACTGGCACTGGACTGTGCATGACAACAAATGAGACTTGTGTCTAGGTTTTCTTTTGTGGAATATTTAATGAGTGATCCACAGTGCTTTAGTTGTCTGCAAAGATGAATGTATTTGCAAAGTGGTTCTCATATTGTAAAGGATATTACTAACATGTGCAGGCTCATCTTTAGCATCTGGAATCAATGTTTGTGGTCCTTCAGATTGTGTCATTTGCCTTAACCTTAGAGCCTTTTAGCTTCCTACAGTTATTTGCATGTGTAACCTTTTTGTTTGTATTAAAATTCAAAAAGGTTTTCGGCTATATACATGTTATGTTTCCTTAAGCATAGTTTTCAAGGGTGGGAGTGGGGTGGGGAATGTTGTGCTCAATTGGAGGTTTTCTAAGGAGTCGCTTTGAACGGACAGGGCAGATTAGATCGTTGTTTCATTTCCTTGTACTTTCCTTCCAGCTTCCCTGTAATGCTAGTAAAAGCTTTTTACTATTTAAGGCGTGTGAGCTGAAAGTTAGATGCATTTGAGTGGTGACATTAGAACGGATTGAGTGCTGCTCCCATTTGTCTTAGATGGTGAAAATAGTTGAGGCAGAAGATGCCATGGCTTCCTTTAGTTCCTGCTCTTAGTTGTCATTTTGCTATAGTTTATTTTTATGGTTCTATCCTGGTGCTATTTGTTATGATGTGTGTATTCTATCTAAAAATCAATACTGATAATGATAACATTAGTATTTTCCTGCGTTGAAATAAAAAAATGTATATACAAGTTGTATTTTGCTGGCTGTGTCCAGTAGTTACCTTGCTAAAGGATTTGTTTCAAGGTATGCAGTTTTTATCAGTGTTTGTGTGGAAATTTTTCGTGACAATTTTATTTAATAAGAATGTGTTAAACAGTCTTTTCTATTTCAGAAGACTAGCATTTTTTATTATGAGAGTATGTTCATTATTTTGAGACAGCTACGTAAAATGGAATTTAGAATCAAGGATGAATGCAAGACTATAAACCAGTTTTTTTAAATTTGTCTGTTAAAAGTGTCAAAATATTCTATGAGGTTTTGCTAATTTTAGCTACTCTTATGTTCCTTTCTGTCACAGCCCCATGACTTTGACGAATGCAGATTTGATATTAGCGTAAACGATAGTGTTTGGTACCTCCGAGCTCAGGACCCAGACCACAGACAACAGTGGGTAGATGCAATAGAACAACACAAGGTATGTTTGGTTTATATAATTTCCTTTCTCTTTCCTTATATCCAATGGTGCTTGTGGAGAGTTTTAAGCTTCCCTGTACAGTCATTAAAGTACTCAAGGTATTTATGGCAGGTAAAAGCTATGAGACTGAAGCTGCATGTTAAATATGTTTCAAAGGAATTGATTTACTTGTTCTTTGTAGATAAGAGTTCAGAGAACAGGGAGCTAACGACTGTGAGCCTTTTCTTGAACTCTCTAGCTTGAAAAAGGAAAAGCCTGCATTATGTTTGAGTGACTACTTAGTGGTTTTGTCCATTATTTCTCACTGATTATTGAATTGTTTCTTATCTGTCCTCAATGTTAAACTTGTTAGTCTCGGAGTCAGTTGTCCTAGGTTATTGTTCTGGTTTTAGGTTCCTCTCTTTCATCATTGGGCTGCTTTTACTGTATCTGGCTTTTTTCCCCTTGTCTTTTAAGGCCCTACTATTCATCAGCAGTTTGGTTCAGCTTTCGTGATCTATTCCTTATGTCTTCCAGTGAACTCGGTTATTTTCATTTTATCTGAAGAGCTTAATGGTCAGGTATTTTTAAAGTACGTAGCATATGAAGCATCCTTTGTTTTTCAGGTACAAGATAGGCACTATGCCAAGGTGTTGAGTTTAACTACAATACCTAGCAATTTCTGCATCTGAGTTACACAGGTGTTACTGGAATACAATTTAAAATAGATATCTAGGTAGGTATTTTTACCTCCAGCCTCCTGAAATGTTGGTTACGTAAGTACTGTATATAATTAGGAAGTTTTACCTTTTACTGGACAATCCTTACAAGAAGCAGTACATGCTCTTAACGTCCTGCCTTTTCATAATGGTTCTCTTAAAAAAAAAAAAAAAAAAAAAAAAAGTAAAAAAATTAATCTCAATTGCAATATTAGTCCATTTATAGCTTGTCATTTTGCCTTCACTGCTACAGAGGTAGCATTAAGACATACCAAATGAAGTTGCAAAACCAGAATCCTTGTCTGTAGTCTTGTGAAAAAATACAAATCTAACCACAGAGTATTCTTTAGCCGAAAATACTGCACTTTGTTACTATTGCAATACCTTGGAGAAATGTCTCAAGAGGACATACTGAACAAGTTGCTGGATTACACGTCCATAGAGCTGTCATTTCAAGATCTGTTTTGCAGGCATGGGAGTCTTCAGGTATGAGGTTGTGGGACCATGAAGCTTGATAACCCTGGGCTAAAATTCATACTAGGTTTCATGAATGATTTAGCTGGTGAAATGCAGAATTTAACCCAAAGTCTGGATAAACTGAAATGCATGCTATCATGCAGGAATAAATGAGAAAACCCCCAAATCCTGCCTTAAAATCTGCTCTGTACAGTCTAAAAGGGAAGTATTTTTCAAGTTGTTCTTTTCCCTCTTCTATGGCAGCCCATAACTATAGCCGAGTTCTGAGCTGATAGTTTTATGTAATCACATGTTTATAATATGGAAGTATTGAGTCGCAGTAGTTTAGTTTGCCATTGTATGTATAAATTTGGAATTGTTCTTCTGTGACGCTTCCAAAAAAAAAAAATAATTCAACACTGAATTTTCTTCATCATTACTGCTCAGCCCCTGTCATGAGGTACCTGTTTGCCTTACTACTTCTGTCTGGTATTACTGGTAAACTTAGTCATCTTATTCAAACTCCTTTTCAGATAGTTAATGAATGTTGAGGAGCACTGTTTCTAGCATTCCAGAAGTAATTTCCCTTTGTGAAGGATACTGATTAGTGATGTGGTTTTTCCACTTAGGAAAAAAAAAAGGCAAGCAGCTTCTTTTAATATTGATTTCAGTTTGGACAACTTAAAATTCCATGCTTGGCAAGAATTCAAGTGGTTCTTTAATTAAAAAAAAAAATATATAAAAAAATTGTACAATGTATCTGTCTTCACATTTAAAGGAGTAGAATGAGAGGTTTCTTAGATAATTCCACTACCCAATTTTTTTAGTGTTTCCTTAGTCTCGAGATAGGGTTAATAAGTACTTTTTTAATTATTTTATTGAAGTTGTCTTTGTGCTCATTGCAAAGAGAGTGAGTAATGTCTTATAGAGTGTTATACAAATGGAAGAAAAGTATGTCTACAAGTAGAAAGTGGAAATGAAATTCTTTCTGTATATGCTGAACTGGCAAGAAATATTTCAGTTTGTATCTTGCTGTCCTAATGTAATAGCACTGAACTTGACTGTTTCTATTTTGGTGGCTTTTTCAGTATGTCTAGTTTGCAGTTTCATGGCTACTTAACACTTTTCAGTTTGTTGTACACTCTTTGTTGCTCTTTAGTGTCTGCAGTATTTGAGACAAATAGCAGTTGGTTTCATTCTTAAATGGAGAGGGAAATATGGCACTTCTAAATAAACCATCAAACCATTTAACATATTAAAGCAATACATTATTTAAAAGCATTCTTCTTGTAGTATGCAACTAAACACCATGATTGAGACAAGGCAAGGAAAATGCCAAAAGGTAATGCAGTCTTGTAACAATAGCTTGGGCTCAAGTTACAAGTATGTAATTAAATCTCAGAAAATTGTGAGTTACTTGCATTTTGTTCCAGTACAATATTCTGTTGTCTTCATAATACAGTAGCAGCTTCACATGATAAATCTTGTAGGTGTGTGGAGGTGCATCTGTTCCTACTAATTGTTCCTACTAAAATACATAGCAATCTTATCAGCAAAAGCCTTGGAAAAGTGCTGTATGCACATAAATAAATGTTTGATATAATTAAACGTAAACCAGAAAAGTCCAAATCCAGTTTTCAGTCTGGTTATTGTTTGTGTCTTTAAGAATGTGTCTCCAAATGTCTTGTTTCTGTATTTTTCCAAATTGAGTGGTTAGTGCTATATCCTATAATTTATATACAACTTTGAAAGAAAAATGTGCTGGGAAAATGTACTGCTTCTTAATTACATTGATAGGATGTGAAAAATAGACTGGAAATTAATCCCATTTTTCATTTGAGTTAGTATGAAGAATGCTTTGGTCATCCTTAGTTTTAGTAACTTTTCACCCATCCTTTAATAAGTTCTTCAGCTCTTAAGGAATTTTTGTATCTAAGCACTTGATTGGCTGAGGAGAAGATGGGCTTTTATGAGGCAGAATATCCTATTTCACTGAAAAGTTCAGTTTTTTGTCTGCTGGCTTGGAAATTTTCAGAACAAGCTTTCCAGGTCAGTTTACCAAAACTCAAGCAAAAGTTCCCTGTCAAGCTGTTGTTACCAAATAAAAATTGTTTGTGTTTGAGAACTAGATTCTTGAACAGACACATAATAATTTGATTAAAATTGAGGTAACGGTTTCCTTTACTAAGCAGTCATTTTGATTAACTTGAGTGTACTGCTATATGAAGTACTTTTTGTTTGTTTGTTTGTTTGTTTTTTAAGTTCTTTGTTGCTTACTGAGTGGGTGGGTAGCTCTGGTAGGCTGCTTAAGCTGTTTGCTAACAAAAGTATGCTTGTGAGATTTACTGTAGCATGTCACAAGGTTGTTTAGAGTATGAAAGATGGACTGAAGGTTTGTGACTGTCTCATTGTGCTCCAAACAGAGAAAACACTGATTTAAAATTAATTTTATATTAAATTTGAAAATGTGCAGACTTAGAAAAACTTTCTGCTTAGCAACACTAATGGGTAGCTGGTAGCTGAGAAATGTAAACCAGCTAATGTTCGAGCATAAAAACTGTTAACTTGCTGCTCTTTTTTTCTTTTTTTTATCATTAATTGTCTTTTTTTGTATTGAGACTCTTGAATACTTACTAGATTAAATGTTTCCAGTACACCTTCTAAAATGCTTATTAATCTCCCTGCCCTGAACTGGAGGAGGGAAAAGTCTAAAACAGTGGTAAGGCCATCAGTGAGGCAAATAAGGAAATAGTTCTTGTGTAACCAGGAGTCCTTTCTTCTATTTAACTGTTGCATGAAATGTACTGAGCAGATATTTTACAACCAGGCAGTAAAGTGCCTGGTTGTAAGGGTGTGTATCATTAGGAAGCTTCTCTATTCTCCTACGCTAAGGGATAGATATGTGATGGCTGATGACCTTTCCTTAGATGGATCTAATGGCAATTTATATTGCTGAAGAACTCAGGACCAGATGAGGGTTTCCACATTTTGCTGGTTTAGAAACTTTGATGATGCATGAGCACCAATTTATCAATGCTTTTGAAAAGCTGCTCTCTTATTTAACAATATATTGAAACAGTGACTCCAGGTCTCTATCATGGTTTTAAAGTGGAATATGGAATTTCTAATCTAACATTAGAGAAACCAGCTTAAATATCGATACTTCTGTACTATGAGGAAAATGTCTGGGTTTACCTGTAGAGAATACACTTTCATTCTTTATCCTCTACCCTGCTAGAGTGGATATGTTAATTTACAAACTTGCATTACTTCCCAGAGGTGTAGATGAGGGGAATGAATTGCTGTTTACTGTGGGAACCATCTGATAATTAAGCTTATTTTGAGCAAATTAACTTGAACTCCTGAGATTCAGATAATGATTATATTTTTTTTTTTTTTGTGATGTTAATCTAACACCTGAGTTGAACACTGGATGAGAATTTGTTTAGAAATGAAGGCTTCATGAGAAACTCTGCATTGGCTTGTTTAGGTTTGTCCCATTTTGTTCCATCTAGTTTTATTTTTTCACACAGACTCTGCATCTGTTCATTATTGACTTTGTGACTCCTCAGCAATATAAATTAACATTCGTTTAAGTCTTGAATTTTGAAAATCTTATGTTTATCAAACTGAAATTTTGTTTATTGCTGAACTTCTTAAAATACCTGTCTTTGTGTCAAACTGAAAAAGGTCATTCTGCAGGGGGATATATATGTGCCACCAAGTTTGGCATGTAAGGAATAGGTAGTTTCCCTTCATTTTCAGTCATGAGGTACAGAGTGTTAATATCTAGAGCAGGAAGCATGAGTTTCAAAGTCTGTCTGTGAAAGACTTCAAGTGGCTACCTTGAAGGATTGACTACTTAATTGTTTTTACTGATGATTAAACACTGCAAGAGGAGGACTCAGCTAGCTAAAATGGTGATAAACAGAAACAAAAGAGTAAAAACTATATAATGTCTTTTTAACCATTCCCCTCCCCACCCCGGTAGCCTGGGGGAAGGGGCATGGCAGCCTCAGAGGGTCAAAGGTAGTTTAGCTTTTAAGAAATATGTGCAATTCTTAATATATTGCAACCTGTTTCTTTAAATTCTCAGTTGTCAAACTCAGTAAGATACTTCACATCCCAATTTTTTGCATTGTTTAAGTACAGATCTAGTTAAGATGGTGAAAAACCAAAAAGCTGGATTTGGCAGTCTAGGAAAGTCGTAAGTATTAAAACAGTTGGTTCACATCCTTTATTAAACACTGATAAATTTCCAAACAAATAAACTAGAATTAGGACATTGAGTTTTGAGACAAGTAGTTTCTGAATGTGGATCCTAGTTTATAGATTAATTTAGAAAACTGCAGGGCAAACTTTAAAAAGCATAATTTTTATTCCAGTTAATAAAAGCACTTCAGAATATTGTTGTGGGAGGAGGAAAAGCCCACAGCAAAAACAAACAAGCAAGCAAAAAAAAAAAAAAAAAGGGCAAAACCCAACAAACCAAAAGCAACCAACACAACCAAACCTAACAAAAAAACCAAACCACAAATTGTCAGCTTGAAATTTTTACAAAATGCTTCTTAAAAGAATTAAAGTGTGGTATTTAAAGTCATTAATTTCATCCTTTCTCTTGTCAGTGTACTGTTCTGGCCTTCTGTCTATGTGTTTTTTCTCTGACAAACACAAGTGTAAGAGATTAGGCAGGAGTAACTTTTTCTGACTCAGAGGAAACCTTGAATTCCCCTTCCAACTTGATAAGTACACAAAGTACCTCAATTCCCTGTGTTTTGTTCTGTAATTGAAATGCTTCACCGAGCCCCAGGTGCACCTACCCATTCTTTCAACCTAATAACTGCCTTAAGAGCTTTCGCATTAACAATACTTAAACTCAAGCTTTTGTTTGAATACTTGATGTAAGTATTGACCTATGAGATTATTTTTCGTTAGCTGTGCGAAGAGAACATTGAAAAATGCTAATGGAGGTAATTTTCCCATACTATTTGATTAGCAATGGATACCAGAGCAAAATCACTTGGTCAGAAACCAATATCAGAGTTTTATTTTATGAAAAATACAGCTCAGGTGATCACAGCAAAGGAGGAGTACAGAAGGGTTGCTGAGGTCTGAAAAGGAAAACGAATGTGGCTCTCTAATCTGTTAATATGTTGGCATTTCATCCTAATACCAGTTCCTGTGTCCCTACTTCCCCTCCATACCCATTCATGAGTAACACTAACTTAAGTGGAAGCAACAGTGCAGATGAAGGAAAGCACAGGAGGTAGGGGAATAGGTAAATATTGTTTAACTTTGGTTTTATTTTTCAAATTCAAAGTGAGATTCTAGGAGGGTGATGATAAGACCTCATTTTTCCTCTTTTGATATTGGTGGTCAAAGTGTTGGAACCAACTTTCTTAAGTAGTCTTGGTGTCAGCTATTGTTTCCTATCAAATTCACTTGAGTTGCCTTGTACTGTTGCCTGATGCTCTGCAGCACGTCAACAAAGTCTAAGTTTTTCCATTTGATGCCAACACTTCGGATTGTATAGAATATCCTATTAGTTTCTGTGATATCATGTGTCACTCCAGAAGCTAATGCCCTGCTCCCACTGTGGAGTTGCAAGGCACTGACTTGCAGCAGTAGTGGGACTTGCCTGAGACAAGGCTGGAGAAAGGCATTCAAATATCTGTTAAGCTGTAAGAAGCTGTTACTTGTTTAACAGATTTAAGTTTGTAGGCAAGCTGATGATGATCAGCAGAAGCATGTTTAAAGGTGTTGCAAAAACATTGTGTGTTAGTTTCTAACTAGAAATCCATGACCTGTTGCTCGAACTTACACGGGAACTTTGATGTGTTCTTGTTGCTGTTTGGTCACTATTTTATTTTGGCATATAATGTGTAAATTAAGTTCTTGTGTATTCACATTTGACATCTCCCTTCCAAGCTGACTTTGAAGTGTTTGCAGAAATATTCCCTGATAGTTAAACAAGAAAATAAATCCAAGCATAGTCTTAACTCTGCTGTTATGAGCTTGCTTATTTTGGATTTTGGCCTGAATCTCAAACTAAAGTGGGAAATAGACAGAAGGGTGCAGCTGTCTTAAGTCCAAGCACTTTGTCTAGATTTTCAAGTTCATCAGTGAATACCGTGAATACTGGGTTTTCCTTTTTGCTCTTCAGTGAGATCTGACTAGTATAGGTATCAGAGGAGAAATAAACTGAAGGGCCCTCCTTAAAGAAGAGTCACAAAGTTTATCCTAATTCTTCCCTTAATATGAAGTAAAGTCACCCTTGTTAGATGACATGTTTGTAAGTTAAACTGGTAACTGTTGTAACAGTAAGGGGTCATGGAATTACTTTAGGCTGTTTCTGCTGTTAAAGGGACTTCTTGCAATTCTCATCGTATCTGAGGTTTCCTTCACAGAGTAGTCTTACAGTCAATCTGGAGAGGAGATTATTCTCTTCATCTTTGCAACACTTAAGGTTTCTTGTCTTCTTCTGTTAGAACAGCTCCCCATTTCTCCATTGTTGTTCATATGGGCATCTTATATAACTCTGATACCTTGTAGGGCTCTCTTCCAAACTGAGTTCCCATCTTTCCTTGATGTACAGCACCAAAACTGGACTCGCTATTCTTACTGAGGATCCTACAGATGTTGTATAGAATGTAGGGTTATTTTGTGGGTGTTGTAGACTACCCTGTTTTGCCATGATGTTGGATTTTTTTTTTACTTACTGAGCTTGAGAACGACTAAATCTGATTCATCTCTCAAACCATCTGCAGATTGTTACCTGTCCTGTTCTTGTGCAGTACAGTATTTCCTATAACCAAGTAAACCTTAAACTTCCTTTTTCTCCAGTGCACACAGTTTTATGGTTTTGCTGCTCCTCTTTCAACTTTAGTCTTTCCAGCTCAGCTGTCTCGAGTTTTGGTTTCTTTCCAGAAATAATTCTGTGCTGCTTGGTTTGGGTTCAGTTTAAGTGATTGTGCTGCTTATAGTACTTTCGAAAGTGAAGAGGATAGCTAGGTAAAGAAAGGCTAGATCATTTAGTGGTACCTTAGATGAGAGCTGAGCTTGCTTGTCGTTCTGTTGGGATCTGCTAATCTGCATCTGAAATGGTATACGTATGTTTGCTTAAGGTAATATTAAATCTTTGTATCCATCCATTTGTATAAATCTGATCACTGTTTACTGTATGTTCTTAATCAAAAAGTTTTCTCCTCCATCTATTCAGAACATTAACAGGTAGTCTTCATAATCTTAGTAGAGGTCTTGAAATCTGTCTCTCAAACTATTGCCCCCAGTGGTAGTGAACCTAGTTGGGATAGTTTATTCCTTTTTTTCCCCTTAAATTAGCTAAATATATGAATTGACTGAAGATGCAAATGCGCATAAAGGTTGAAGTAACTTTTTAATCTCTTTTATACTCATACGAGTGAACCAGGGTCTTCTAAAGAATGCCTGAAAATTACAGGCCAAAACGCAAATTAGCAGAGCATTGCCTGGTGGGTGTAATACCATGTGAAAGAAAACACTTTGAAAAGTGCTAACTCTGTATCAAATAACGTGAAAGGCGTGTGACACTACTGCTAAGCTGTTAAGACTGTGTCAGTTAGTATTTTTGTAATGCTGTTTAATGAAGGGTGATGTACGTGGCTGAAGTAAACTTGGTAAAGCCAAGTCTGATGCTGAGTCTTGGAAGTGACTTGGAACTAAGCTACCAGACTCAATACGCAGCTGGCTGTGCAGTAAATAACCAGTCTTTTCTATAAACAAGTGTAATTCTAGTAGTAAACTCAAAGGTGTTATTAATTCCCTTTGTGAAAACAACTGTGTTAGATCATTTTGACAGCATATATTTTCGTGTAGTAGAATTTTAAAAAGAGAGTGTCGCTGTTGTAACTGGCAGAATGACACACAGTAGATCTCGGAGTTGAGCTCTCCTATGGCAGAGTGGCAGCATGTTTTTGCATGGTCTCCCTGAAAAACAATATTGTTCATTGAGAGAGACTTGTGCCAAGCTTGACTTTGGTGATAAAATCTCCTTCAAAATCAGGGTAAGCTCTTGATGTCAAGAACAGAAAGTACAGAGCTGCAGTGTGGAAGTAGTGAGTGGTTAAACAGTTAAAAGCTGACCCTTGCCAAGTAGATCTGCCTGCTGTTTACTCATGATTATTACTCATCAGCTCAAACAGTACTGTGCATTAACAGTGTAATAGAAAAATCTTGGATACTCTGTATGCCTCCATCTACCAAATGCAGTATTTATTCTCTTTAAAAGGACTGTGTAAGGGGTGTTTTTTCTTCAGTGAGATTTTATTACAGTGAAACTCACTGAGTTGATACTAACAGAGCAGTTACACCCTAGCCACAGTGAGTAGATGTTGCTCAGTCACATGGGTGGGGTGCACAAGTAGCATACTCAGTAACATGCAGCAAAAGTAACATTTGGGCTCTTTTGAGAGAGAGACAGACACATATACCACCACCAACTCCTGCCCGCCTTCCTCCTGAGAAAGAGAAGCTAATGTGACTAAAGAGCTGGGGGAGTTCTTTTAAAAACTCAGGGCTGTGGGCGTCTTCTGATTTTTTTTTATTTATTTTTTTTTTTTTAATTCCATGTCCATTTGCTGTTATTTGGAAGCTCTTAAGGTAATTCTTTTGATATAGTTTCCACTGTAGGACAACAAAAAGATCCTTTTATGCATGTGAAAACAGGTAACGCTTGAAAATACACATTTGCTATCACTTTAGTGTCATCTAGGTGAATGGATTTACTGCAGATGAATCAATTCTGTTATCTTGACCATACCTATTTTTGGGGAGGTGGGGGGAAAGAAAGGTTTCATATTTAACTGCTAGCATTTAAATGTCTTATATTGATTGGTATGAACACAGGCATCAGAAAATGGCAGGGTAGAATAAGGAGAGAGGTGTCCACCTTTCTTAACCCCTGGTAATCTGAAGTAACTTGTGAGCACTTGTTACTTTAAAAAGTGGTGGTTTAAGGAAGCAAATACAGCTGAGGCTGCTCAGCTGATGAGAGCTACTTGCCCTGATGTATGCTATGATGCTGATAGTGAAACTACTACTGTAGAGAAGCTGTGGTTTCAGGGGAAGATTAGGTGGATTGCTCAAGTTATTAGTCCTTTACTGGAAATAACAGAAGTCTCTGTCTTTAAAATTGAATTAAACATGCTTTTTCAAGGAGGAAGCTAAGCTTGGATATGTCTTACACATTCCATTATTTTAGCATTGTTACCAGCAGGAACTCTTTAATACATATGATGTTGCTGGTCATTTAATGTTACGAAATTTGCTAAGTGCACTTACTGCTGGAAACTATATTTCCTGAAAGAAGGCTTCAGGGTAAGGCCAGTGAATCAGCAGTTTCAATTAACGACACAAGTGTATGCTGCAGCAAACCTAAATGCTGTCACTTCCAAACTGTTGAAACTTCCCTTTCAGGACAGGAAAACAATAGTTCTCTGTCTGTCTTGGCACCCTTTTCCCACTCTTGGTCCCATGTTTGAACAGCAGCTGCAAGTTGCAGCTTTATTAATAAGTAGCTACAGTTAAGACTGTTTAGATCTGGACTGAAGCTTCTAGTCCATTCCAGTCCAACATACTTGATTAATTATAAACAATGCAAATTGTTTCATTTTGACCAGCTCAGTCTTTCTTTGGCTGTGTGTTCCAGTTATGTTTTACAGCAATCACTTTGTCTTTGAAAATAGATACTATAATTCTCTGAAGAATATGTCATTATGGGGTGGAGGCCTGGGTGTCTAATTGGACATACTCTGAGCAGGAGGTGGCACTAGACAGATCTTGCAACCTTGTCATTCTGATTCTGTGATAAAAACACATTTCTTACTTAGGAGTTCAATTCGTTCTTGCTCACGTCAATATTTTCTACTTCACAGCAAAATGATTCCTAATTTTATGACTTGAAATGATCCTTTTTTAAGAAAGTGAAGTTTTATTGCCTCAATTTGCTAGGTTTCAGGCTTTTTAAATAAAATATATGGTTAAACTCTCTCCTAGAAGTTTTTCTTTATTCTTGCTCTGTTGGAGGGAACAGGTTCTACTTACTTACATTGTTTTCTACCTTCCCCCAAATCTGCTAAATGAGATTAAGCAATCAAACACCTATTTCATGTGTTTAGTGGCATTAGTAGGTTTGAAGAAATCTGTTGGGTAAACCTGACATTTTGTAGTGTAAAAAGAAAATGCAAAAGATAAGCAACATCAGCTGTTTAGACTACATTTCCCATGATCTACTCGAACAATACAAGTGCAAGTGTATCTAATCGATCTTCAGAGACTTACTGGGCTTGTTTGTGTTTTAATTCTTGGAAAGAGGCCGTCATGCCTGCTAGGCATGTCTTCAGCAGATCAAGAGTGTTTAGCTGACAGTCATATTCTCGGAGTATCCATGTGGGTAGACAGGTGATGAACTTGGAATAAGAACATGCTCCACTATGTGTTTGGGCTTGATCATATGAAAAAGTCTGCAATATATGACCTCAGGCTGCACTTAGAAGCAAAATCTGTGTGTCATCTGGGTGGAAAGGTTTTCTGCCAGCCAGGCAGATTTATAGCGTTTCAATATAAAATGCTTCAAGACAGATCTTCTCTTTTTTTGAGAGCCCTGTGGTACACAAGCAGTCTGCAAAATTTTTCTTCACTATTCTAGACTGTGGGACAGCTTAAAGTCTGGAGTGCTTTGGATGTCAATACCATACAAAGCTTCGCTTTTCTGTCATTTTTATGGCTGCTGCTTTGTCATGCCTGAACTGGACTATGTTCCAATCTGTCAGAATGTAAAGATCTGATGGCAGAATATGCATTTTGTCACTACCATGCAGAATGAGCAGGGAGCACCTTGTCTACTGTCAGGTGGAAGTCTCCCTCCCTTCACTTACCAGTGGAGTGAAGTCAGCTTTTAATGTGTTGCAATTCAAAGCAGATAACAGCAAGACTATGGCCATTCTCTTTAAGTCTTGCGTCACTCCCCCATATGCATGTTCTGGTGTCTGCAGGGAATAGCATTAGTGTTTTGAGCAGTTTGTGAGCTCTTAAACACATGGGTGGCTTTCTCACAGTGACTTCTTCAGGGGTATGCTGCTGGGAACAAGCAATGGGATTAGGCTTCACAATATGTAGAGAGTATATGGGTCTGTAAAATAGTTTTCTGAGGATATACTGATTGACTGTGTTTCTGCAGTTGCCTGAATTTTCATAGTACCATGTGTGATTAAGGCACAGGTTCCTGCAGAAAGTGCTCCTGCAGCTTGCAAAAAACACAGTGGCACTGTCATGAAATGAGACAGTTTAGTTACTAGAAGACTGAGTTAGATTAGGCTACTAAACTGTTTGTTTTATCAGTAGTGCACAATTCTCTAGCTAGTAGTTGTTGCAGGGATGTTTTTGTGTTGTTACCCAGCACTGCACTGGCATCCTTTATCTTGTTCATAATTTTTTAACTCTCTGGAAAGCAGTAAGAATAGAAAAGGTGACCTACAGCTTAATGCACAACCTAATGATGGCCAACAGTATTACAGTCCTGTATAAAACTAGTGATAATGCGTATCTTCAAAGTCCTAAGAATTTTGGAGCCCAGATCCTTAGGTTTGCCTTCTTCTGGTGCACTAGAAGCAGCCTTTTGTGAGCTGTTTTTTCACCAGTTCCCAGGTTTTCCTTCAAGGGCAGGGTAGGTCAGCTTATTGTAGAGACCTGTGCTGTGCTTGAAGTTGTTTTCTTATTGTCTTGCACAACAGGGTGTTGGCTTTCAGCAAACAAAAGCAGTCTGTTTCTTTCCACATGAATGAAGAATGATAGTATGGGGGGTGTTTTTGTTTTGACAGATTAAGTTGAATTTAAGATTTTTGCTGATATGTTTACTGATACTGTGTAGTGGCAAAAAAACGCATTTTAATTACCAAAGATCAGCTTTCTGAAAGTTGCCTTGCATAAAACAATTCTACAAGCTTCTAAGTAAGCCTCAATACACTTAAGCATTATGAATAGATAACTTGCTTCAAGTGAAATATCTCTGTATCACTACTGTGTAACTTTTTATGGGTTTGGAAAGGTTTAACTAGAACTTTTTTCTTCTGATGCTTCTCAAAGTGCATATGCATACAGGGGAAACTAGTTTGGTGAGAATCTACTTAATGCATACTCTGTATGTGAAGGAACCCTGTGCCTGTTCATCTCTCTGGTATATAAAGCTCCGTTTCACGATAAGCTGTATGTTTGACAGCTGTAGACTAATGGCAGAGCAGTTCAATGTAAAGAAAAGTCTTCTGCTGGGACATGGTACTTGAGACAGAGGTGTCCAGATTGCTGTATGTCACATAGTAAACATTCTTTTTTTTAAAGTAAGTTATATTGAGCCTAAGTACTTCATATTAGATGAAGTTTTAAGAAATCTGTGCCTAAACATTTGCTACAGTGTTTAGTTTGGTGCTAATGATTTTGGACAATCTTAACTGGAAATCAGCACGTTAGTTCACTGGTTTGGCCTGAGAGGTGTTACTCCAGAATAATTGCTTCAATCTCTAGTAGAACTTCTAATTCACTATCATTCAGCAGCAGATGTCATTGTTACTTCTTGTGTACTCTGCAGAAAACTTTATCCACGCTTAGCAATGTGTCTCAAATGTAATTATAAATGCTAAAGGTAAAACTGCACCGGTTTTAATTGTATGCCAAGGAAAGGAGGTTTGTATGCACAGGGGCTGAAGCAGAAGCAGGGTAAGGGTTACTGTTGGGCTTTGACCAATAGTAACCTTTAGACGTGCCTGTTTCCGTTTTGCTAGTGCCCTCTAGTGCTCACACATGATATTGACTTGGGGAGGTTAAAAACGTGGACTGTTCTCTTTTATGTATTATATGTTATGCTTATACATAAATGAACTATCATAGAAGTAATATGGGGTGTATGGAAACTTAATTTCCCCAGTCCTGACGTGTTATAACACAGTGTATTAAGATATCTTATGATGGGAGGATATGCTCTTATGCTTCAGGTTGGTAATTCAGTAAATTTTTTGTAATTATTTGGATTTTTAATCCTTTTGGCTATCAAAATGTGCCTTTCACATTAAACTCAATCATACAGAGCTCTTAGCAAAATCTAAAATTGCTTCTAAAGTTTTTTGAGGTGGGAACTGCACTGTGTGCATATCTTTGCTTTTCTGTGTCGGGGACTAGGTCTTATGTCTCAGCATTTGAAGTGTTAAGATAATTTATCACTTTAGCATTTTGGTTTTATCATGTTAGACTTGCTCTTGACCTGCAAACTAACATGAGAATTATAGAATTGATAGTGCTAGTCTTTTAACCAATTCATGTTTTCACCTAACTTTTCAAAAATGTTGGTACATCCATTGTGTATCAGGTGCTTATGATCTTGCAAATGTTTCTTATGTAAGCTATTTTCTGCTTGCCATACAGAACTCTTGGTTATTTGTTTATACGGTTATTCTTTCAGAACTTTATAATGGATACTTTCTCTCTAGTGTGTTCATCTTCTGCAACAACAACAAAAAATAAAAACAAAACAAAAAAAAAACCCACCTTTGGACAGAATTATTGCCTGGTTAGTTTGAGCTTAAGACATGGAATCTTTATATAGCAAAATTGATGTATGGTTGGAAACAGGCCTGAAGCTTCTACTGATGGCTGTGTTCTGTAAGCGTAAAGAGCTTTCAAACCAGACTGGGCTTGTTTCTAAATAAACATTATTTTGACATATGTAGAAGGACTGTTATTATGAAACATCAATCCTGGGGAACTTCAGGAATCTGAATCAGGAACACGACAAAGAGATACATGTCCTGGGGAGTCCCTTATCTTCTATAACCTCTTCTGTTTCAACTTAGTAATGGGTGCAGTAAGTAGTCTTTGCTTTGAGGGAAGTGGGTGTTGAGGCCTGATTAAAAATAAGGGCTACAGCAAGAAGGAAGTAAGATGACTAAGGAATAGGTTTTGAAAGTCAAGAAAAATGTGTTAGATTCGATAGGGCATAAGATGTAAAAAAGAAAAAACAAAACAAAACACCCACTGTGTTGAAAGTAAACTCTTCTCAGCCTTTTCCCAAACTACTATGTTAAGATTGCAGTTGGAACAATGTATTCTCATTGTTTTCCTTTGGGTATAAGATCAATTTTTCTTAAATCTTCTGTCAAACATAAACTCCCAACTTTCATCATCCTCCATTGCCTGCTGAATACTCCATTGCCTGTTGAATACTTGGGGGTATGTCAAGCATTTAACAGAGATTTCTATTCTGATGGCCAGATGAATGTCTGAGGATTGAGTGGAGGTAAAAAAATCTGTTCCCATGTGTAGCAGTGACAAAGTAACTGTTAACTGCACTAGGTGAACAAAAGATTTAATAATCTTTGTGTCTTTTGCAGAAACATTTCGTTTGACTGCTTTTCTGCTTGTTGATAGGCCTGGTGATGAATTTTGTTCTGTGTTGCTGTGAAGCTTTTTGTAGTCCATTTCTTCCTGTGCAAGTAACCTTGCCTACACCTATACTTCGAATTCTAGGGTTTCTTAAGATAAAAATGTTTCTTCTGAATATGCAAAATGTTGCCTTCTCAAAACCAGGACCAAAACTGGCTCAGACTTGTAACAAGTAACTTTCCACAAAGGCAGAAAAAAACCCCAATTTAGCTGTTTAATGATGGTCTACTTTGAAATATGGTTATGCTCTGTAGCCCAAGGTTCTTCAGCATAACACTGATTATGGATGTGTTTTTCCACTTCTACACAGAGGTGATATTAATATAATAATTCACTACCTTAAATAGGTTAAAAAAAAAAGTGGAGTAAGAGGCAATCCTTACTTCCGTGCCACTTTGAAGGGTAAGTAAAATATTGCCTGTGTGTTAGGGTGGGCATTTCCCTGTAGAGCAGCTCCTGCAGTGGGTTTTCCTTCTGCCTCCTGCATGAGCACCTGTATGTATTTGAATGAACTCATTCTATAAAATCTTTTAAAGTCCCTCTAGCTTGCAAAGCATTAAAGCAAGTAAGAAGACTTCAGTGCATTGGGAAATGAGGCCAGAACATAAGTGCTTTTCCTGACAGTGCCTAATAGCAGAATGGAGATTTCTAGTTCTTGTGTAGCTCTACAGATCTTATTTGTTGCTCTCTTGGCAGTCTAGGTTCATAGGAGGGACAAATGTAGTCCCTTTCTAGTCTTGCTATATAGTCTCATAGCTCAGCAGTACAAGCTGCTGTCGTTTTATTACTAAGTCAGTATACAGAGGGATTCAGTTATTGTGATCTTTGGGTTTGGTGCTTTAGTTCAGGGAAGAGTAAAATCACACTAACACAGTGGTTCAGTGGTTCTCAACCTGCGGAGCAGGATAGTAAAGACGTTCTGCTGTTCACCTTCTCTATGGGCTCTTGGGTATCCTCCTGCTTGGTGTCCTGGCTGCTGTTTATTCCGGTTTTAAATGCCTGCATCTCCCTATTCAGCTTTCGTGGAAACATAGCATTTAAAGGTGTTGAATAACATTTAGTGAAAAGTTTTTCTGTGTACAATAACAGTTAGGAGTATTCGTGGAAAAATGGTGCACGTCCATGTAATTGAACATGTGGGTAAAGATTATCGAAGGCCTTTAGTTGCCTCTGTCAACCTGCATTCTCTGTGCAATGATTTGTATTGATATTCCCTCTCAGCTCTTTC